>NC_045441.1:145583369-145608668 GCF_002776525.5 Piliocolobus tephrosceles
CACCCAGCCTGACTAGGTATATTCTGACACAAATGGCTTTTGTAGAGGAAATCGAGATTTCTTGTTTACTTCCATTCCTTTACCTTAAGTTAAAAAATTGTCCAGATAGACCACATGGAAACAAGATAACTAATGTCTAACTGCATGTCTAGCACAGCCTCTGGCACCTCATGCCTAGTAAGTGCTCAAGGAATGGTAACTGTTGCCTCTGTTGTCTTCATTAGAAAATGTTTGGCCCGGTGTGGTGGCTCACGCCTATAATCCCAGCGCTCTGGGAGGCCGAAGTGGGCGGATCACCTGAGCTCAGAAGTTTGAGACAAGCCTGGCCAATGTGGCAAAATCCCGTCTCTACTAAAAACACAAAAATTATCTGGGCATGTGGTGGGTGCCTGTAATCCCAGTTACTCGGGAGGCTGAAGCAGGAGAATTGCTTTAACCTGGGAGGTGGAGGTTGCAGTGAGCTGAGATCACACAGCTGCACTCCAGCCTGGGCAACAGAGCAAGACTCTATCTTCAAAAAAAAAAAAAAAGTAATATTTCTTGACATGTGAAAATCACAAGAAACCCAAATTTGGAACATAGCCACCCTCACTCGTTGACACATTGTGGCTGCTTGTGTGCTGCAGGGCAGAGTGGCATATGTGGTTATGAACTAGGACCCCGAAAACTGTGCTCAAATCCTAATACCCTGTCCTGGGAACATGGCCTTGTTTGGAAACAGGGTCTTTGCAAAGTTTTGGTGAGGTCATCTCATCTTAATCCTCCTTAAGTTAAGATGAGGTCATAGTAAATAAGAGTGGGTCCCGAAATCCGGTCGCTGGTGTCTGGATAAGAGAAAGAAGAGGTTCAGACCCAGAGAGCTCACAGGGAAGACATCTGTGAGAAGAGACAGGGAAGAGGGTGAGGGAGCCACAACCAAGGCCCAACCAAGGTTACCCTGAGACACCAGGAGCCGGAGACACAGTGAGGTCTCCTCCCTGGATCTTGGACCTGTGGCCTGTGGAGGTGCAAGGCCATGAGTTCGTGTTGTTTTCAGTTTCGCAGTGTGTGATCATTTGCCATAGCCACCTCGGGAGACTTAACAAACCTGCAGTTCTTGAAGGATTCACCATCCTTCTCTTGAGGAGAAACATTTGTTGGCTCCTGTTTCACAGGAAGGATCTGGCTCTTCATAATTCCACGATTTCGCCCCTAGGTGGTCTGTTCCAGAGTTCTCTGCATGCTGAATGCGTGCATTGAATGCCTTTGTGGGAGCCTGGAGCGTGGTACTTGCCCACTGAATATCAGCTTCCACCTCCAGTACTAGGAGGAGAAAATACCTGCTCTCTTAGGGTTGGGTTTAATATCAAGTTGAGCATATGGCTCTTTGTTTGCAGGCGGCTTGTATATTCGATGCTAACGTTGTCACTGTTCTCTTTTGAAGGCTCTCTATGAGAACATGCTGGTGGAGCTGCCCTTTGCGGGCTTCTTCCTTTCCAAGTTGCTGGGAACCAGCGCGGATGTGGACATTCACCACCTTGCCTCCCTGGACCCTGAGGTGTATAAGAATTTGCTCTTCCTGAAGAGCTACGAGGACGATGTGGAGGAGCTTGGGTTGAACTTCACTGTGGTGAACAACGACCTGGGAGAGGCGCAGGTGAGGGGTCAGGAGGATTCACACACCTCTAGAGCAAATAGCAGCATCTCCTTTTTTGTGGAAGTCCATTTGTGTTACAGGGTTTGACTTCTGCACATTTTAGTTAGAATGACCGTTGCTGTGAGTTAGACGTCGAAGCATGTAGCTCCGAAGCACCTTAGCCCTGGCCTCTGAGCTGAGCGCAGTTCCTGCTCCCACGCTTGAGGCCTGTTCCTGCCCGGCAGCCCCTCCTGCAGAGCTCTCCTCTTGAGGCTGCGGCCCAGGCTTGCTGCTTGTCTGGCTCTTTCTGGTGCTGGGGGTGGCCGTTCAGCAGCTTCCTGGCAGGACCCCTTACTTAGTCCTCACTCCTTGTCCACTCAGAGCCACCACAGCTGCTCCAGCACTGTCTGGGGTGTGTGTTCATTACCCATCTGGTTACTTTTGTTACTTGCATCGTTTTTAAAAAAGAAAAAAGGAAAGTCTGTATTAGAGATTCAAACTGATTTTCTTAATAACAGCTTTATCAACATGTAACTCATATACCATAAAATCTGCCCTTTTTAGTATATGATTCAGTGGTTTTTAGTATATTCATAGAGGTGGGCAGCCATCATCACCCCAGCCAATGTTAGCACATTTTCCTTGCTCTACAGAGCAACCGTGCACCTGTTAGCAGGCTCCCCTACCCCATACAGACGGCCACCAGTCTGCTGTGTCTCTGCATGGGCCTGCCGTGAACACTTCACATCAATGGAGTCTTTTTTTTTTTTTTGAGATGGAGTTTCACTCTTGTTACCCAGGCTGGAGGGCTGTGGCGCGATCTCGGCTCACCACAACCTCCACCTCCCAGGTTCAAGCGATTCTCCTGCCTCAGCCTCCTGAGTAGCTGGGATTACAGGCATGCGCCACGCCACCACACCCGGCTAATTTTGTGTTTTTAGTAGAGATGGGGTTTCTCCATATTGGTCAGGCTGGTCTCAAACTCCCAACCTCAGGTGATCTGCCCGCCTTGGCCTCCCAAAGTGCTGGGATTACAGGTGTGAGCCACCGCCCCCGGCCTGACGGAGTCTTTTACATGGTCTTCCTTCAGTTGTAGTTGCGTGGATCAGGACTTCATTCCTTTTCTTTCCAGATGATATTCCATTATATGGATCTACCACAAGGTCTTTATTGGTTGATGGACATTTGGGTTGTTCCTGTGTTTGGGCTATTAAGAATATTATGGTTATAAACATCCACGTACAGCATACTAAAATAATTATTAGTGAGTTAGTAACATCTGGGATTTGCTTCAAATACACTCTGAGCATCCATAATCTGAAAATCCAGAATGTTCCAAAATCCAAAACTTTGTGAGTGCCGACATGAAGCTCAAAGGAAATGCTCATTGGGCCATTTCAGGTTTTTGAATTAAGGATTCTTACTGATGAGTATAATGCAAGTATTCCAAAATTTGGGGGGAAAAAATTCAAATCCAAACACTTCTGGCCCAAATATTTCACTCACATAAGGGATACTGACCCTGAGTGGTGAGAACGGGCAGGAAGTGGGGGCATCAGTGCCAGAGACTGGCCGGGAGGCGTGATGCCTGATGAGCTGTCTGTGTGGGGTTGGGAGCTCATACACTATTCTGTCTACTTTAGCATGTGGGATTTTTTGTTGTGTTGTTTTGAGACAGGGTCTCACTCTGTCACCCAGGCTGGAGGAGTGTAGTGATGCAGTCTCGGCTCACTGCACCCTCAGCCTCCTGAGTAGCTGGGATTACAGGCGTGCACCACCAAACCTGGCTCATTTTTGTGTTTTTTGTAGAGACAGTGTCGCCATGTGTTACCCAGGTTGATCTCAAATTCCTGAGCTCAAGCGATCCTCCTACCTCAGCCTCCCAAAGTGCTGGGATTACAGGCGTGAGCCACCATTCCTGGCTGATTTTTATATTTTTTGTAGACATGAGTGTCTCCCTGTGTTGCCCAGGCTGGTCTCAAACTCCTGGGCTCAAGTGATCCTCCTGCCTCCACCTCCCCAAGTGCTGGGATTACAGATGCAAGCCGCCTTTCTGTCCAAGAACCATGTTTTATTTGGTTACAGTTTATTTAGTTTTTGTTTGTTTGTTTGTTTCTGTGTATTTTTCCATACCATAGAGCTGAATTTTCAACAATGCAAAGTTTAGATAATTTTGGGGGCTGTCCCTGTCATCAGGAAGTACTGACACCCAGTGGTGTTGCTGCTGTGGCCTTGCGCCACCTAGTGGCCTGATTTCTAAGTGGCATAAAAGCCTCCAGACGGTGAGTGTTGTGTGACCTGCCTGAGGCCTTTGCTAATGTGAGCGTTTCCCATTTTTCCTTCTGAAATAAATGGTAATAGTGAAACGTCGCATATGCAAGAATTCCATTAAAGCACTGCCGATAATACTGGAATCTGTTAAAAGCAAAAGTGTGAAGTTAAGATGTTCCAATTATTCATAGAAATTCCCAGTGAGTTAAAAATTATAGATAATGTATGAGAATAATTATACTAAAGAGCCTAATTAGAAAAATTAAGAAATTCACTAGTGAAGCACCTAATTTAGAGGAAGATCTTAAGGATTTCTATAGAAACAAATAGCTAGCCCTCCATATAAGTTTTTAAGTTTATAAAGCACGATTTAAAGACTTGTAACATGCAAATACTTTATTGTGTCAGCAGGTTATGTTAATCATCCCTTTTAAAATATGGTGCTTCTCTCAAATTTGTTTTCTTCGGTGTAATCAGTTTGGCTGTTAATCGGTTTAATAGTGACCATGAAATTTTAGACGACTAATTTACATAGAACTCTTTCTAGCAAAAAATGCCAAGGCTTTAAGTTTAAGAAGGACCCACAAATAACCATCTGTGAGGTAAAAAAAGATGGGACTTGAGTCACGACACCTTGCTTCAGGTCCTGGTTTGGCTGCTTTTCTGTGAGTCTTAAGGAAGTCCCAAGACCCTTTCCTCATCTCAGATGGGTGTGAGTGCCGGAGGATGAAATGAGCTAATGGAAGTAGGTCATGTACGGTGGTATCTTGTGGGGCCTTATGGATTCTAAGTGAAAATAGACCTTTTGGAGGAACAGAGTGGAGAGCTCTTGGCATCGTGCTGTCCTGAGAACTGCTCCAGTTAAATATATTTATATTTAGAGGAAATTTTTTTTTTTTTTTTTTTGAGACAGAGTCTTGCTCTGTCGCCCAGGCTGGAGTGCAGTGGCACGATCTTGGCTCACTGCAAGCTCCGCCTCCCAGGTTCACACCATTCTCCTGCCTCAGCCTCCTGAGTAGCTGGGACTACAGGCGCCCGCCACCACACCTGGCTAATTTTTTGTATTTTTAGTACAGACAGGGTTTCACTGTGTTAGCCAGGATGGTCTCGATTTCCTGACCTCATGATCCACCCGCCTCGGCCTCCAAAAGTGCTGAGATTACAGCCACTGTGCCCGATCTAGAGGAAATTTTAAGTATGTCCCTCAGATCTGAAATTTAGCACTTATGTGACATGATTTTTAAGTACACATAGTTGTTTAGGCTTAGCCTGAGAGAAGATTTTAAATTAAAAGTAGTGTAACCATTTAAAAGTTATTAGAGGGGCCGGGTGCAGTGGCTCACGGCTATAATCCCAACACTTTGGGAGGCCAAGGCAGGTGGATCATTTGAGGTCAGGAGTTCAGACCAGCCTGCCCAACATGGCGACACCCCATCTCTACTAAAAATACAAAAATTAGCTGGGCGTGGTGGTACACGTCTGTAATTCCAGCTACTCGGGAGGTTGAGGCACAAGAATCGCTTGAACCCAGGTGGCGGAGGTTGCAGTGAGCCGAGATTGTTCCACTGCACTCCAGCCTGGGTGACAGAGTGAGACCTTGTCTCAAAAAAAAAAAAAAAAGTTACTAGAAATGTCTGTTTTTTCTGATCAGGCAAGGTAATTGGGAGCCTTGGAAGTTCCTTTAACGGATAACTTCACTGGTCCTTTGTCTTCCAAATCATACAAGTACATCATCATTTATTACCTACCTCTAATCCTAAATGGAAGGGGTGGTATTTTATATATTGAAATATAATAGCTAGCCTCCTGAGGCTTGGTTAACAGATGGACTGTCAGCTGAGTACAAGCAAAGGAATTAAGGTAATGAACACAATCTTTAATCAGAATGAAGACAATGGAATTGAAAGCCCATTCTTAGGCTTGATGGTTCCAAACCTTAGAAAGTGAATTAGTGAGAATAATTGAATCATCATTTAAAATGTGAAACGTTAAAAGAAGCAGATCTGGTAAGTTGAACGTTCAAGTTCAATTTGAACATTCTATGTAAAATGAGAACCAGCAAATGACTCTTCTGTAACCATCAGCTCTAGGATGACTTAAGTCAGGCTCTCTAGCAGATTTGTGAAACAGTGTTTCTGTAAATGGTAAGAGACTGGGACATCAGTGCCATTGCCCAGAGGCAGCAGTCTTGTCTGTTACTCTAGGAATATTAAAGCTACCAGGAAAACTGAAGGCTGTGAAAAGAAAAGAATGGAAAGGTCGGGAAGTGGAAATGTCTGTTCATTTATTTTGGGCTTATTTTATATTTTCTTTGTGCATAGTATAGGCTGCCCTCATCTAACTCCAGGAATGCAGTTGGGGTGTTTTTGTTGTTGTTTTTTGTTTGTTTTGTTTTGTTTTAGAAATATAGGTGGGGGCCTTGCTTTATCTCAAACTCCTGGGCTTAAGGGATCCTCCTGCCTCAGCCTCCCACAGTGCTGGGATTAGAGGCGTGAGCCATAGTTTCCGCTATGTTGCTTTTCTCATGAGCGCTCTCATGGTGCTTATGGGAGCCCCGCGTTATACCTGCAAATTCTGTGAATGTAGCCATGTACTAATAAACAGTGTTCTTACTCACTCTGTTTGTATACATAAGAAATTGGCTGATCTGTTTTCACTGATCGTTACCACCACCCTTTGCGTCATAATTAAAGTGCTTTATGGTAATGGCATTGTGGAAGCACACAGGTAAGTATGTGCTGCTTATATGGATGAAAATGAGTAATCGCTTTACTACAGCCTTTGCGTTTCCTCCAGAATGAGTCGCGTTTTCTCTTCTGACTTAAACAGTGATTGTTTGCTTCATATCTTTGCCCTTCGTGATTTCTCATTTTTGTTTAAATAAAATTGCCATGGTGACATTGCTGTACAATTCCCTAGTGTTTTGGAGGAAACATGGATGGTTAGTGATCTTAAAGACAGAATAAGGTGCTTTGGAGGCTTTGGAGACTCTTCTTGGAGGTGCATCTTTGCATCTGTACACGATGGTACGCATACTCATGTACTGTTTCGTATTTAGATCCTTGTTCACAAAGCATCAAGTCCTATTTCCTTAAAACATTTGTTCCTTGCTTTTTTTTTTTAACCTGTTGTCATACTTTGAGGATTTAGAGATCCTTATGTTTTGTATTTCCAGGTAGTTGAACTAAAATTCGGTGGGAAAGACATTCCTGTCACCAGCGCCAACCGGATTGCATACATCCACTTGGTGGCGGACTACAGGCTGAACAGGCAGATCCGCCAGCACTGCCTGGCTTTCCGACAGGGCCTTGCCAATGTTGTCAGCCTCGAGTGGCTCCGAATGTTTGATCAGCAAGAAATTCAGGTACCATACCTGCTGACTTTTTGGGACATGCTTGTCACAGGAAATGAAAAGGCTTTCTTAAAATGTACCTCAAATGTTGTTATTTGAACTTTTTTCCTTAGGTATTAATTTCTGGTGCACAAGTTCCCATAAGCCTAGAGGACCTAAAATCCTTTACAAACTATTCAGGTATGTTATCACTACTGGTTATTGTTTCTGAAAATGTTGCAGGTGATCATATATCCAAAGTAATTTTTATTTTATTTTATTTTATTTTATTTTTTCAGACAGAGTTTCACTCTTGTCTCCTAGGCTAGAGTGCAGTGGCACAATCCCAGCTCACTGAAACCTTTGCCTCCCCGGTTCAAGCAATTCTCCTGCATCAGCCTCCCAAATAGCTGGGATCACAGGCACCTGCCACCAGGCCCAACTAATTTTTGTATTTTGAGTAGAGACAGGGTTTTGCCATGTTGGCCAGGATGGTTTCCTGGTAGCATGAGCTACCATGCCTGGCCCCAAAGTAATTTTTATTGTAATCTTTTGTATGGGTAATATACATGGTTCAAAAACCAGATGGCTGAGTGCGGTGGCTCACGCCTGTAATTCCAGCCTTTGGGAAGCTGAGACAGGTGGATCACTTGAGCTCCGGAGTTTGAAACCAGCCTGGGCAATGTGGCGAAATCCTATCTCTACAAAAAAATACGAAAATTAGCTGGGCGTGGTGGTGCACACCTGTAGTCCCAGCTACTTGGGGTGCTGAAGCAGGAGAAGCACTTGAGCTGGGAAACAGAGGTCGTGGGATCTCAGTGAGCCGAGATCATGCCACTGCGCTCCAGCCTGGGTGACAGGAGTGAAACCCTGTTTCTAAATAAATATACATACATACATACATGAGCAAAAACAATTAGATGTTTAACATAAGAAGATAGATAAATGGCCAGTAAGCAAATAAGCACACGATGCGACGTGCAACACCATTAGTCATAGAAAAATGCCACTTAAATCCAAATGAGATAACCCCACATACCCACTAGTTGTCTACTGGGTGCAAGTGAGAACTTTTTGAGGAAATGGAAATATTCTAAAACTGGATTGATTGTGCTGATGGCTGCAAAACTCTAAATTCACAAAAATTATTCTTATATATACCTGTGTGTATCCATGTGTATGTATCGCTTATCTGTACTTAGTTTGTATTGCCCTAAATTTGAAGTCGAATCTTTATGTAAAAGCAGGTAATGCCTAAGGTCACATTGTCCCCATGATCAGGTCATAAGTTTAAGGAAATAAAATCAATCTGACCTTTCATTTGCCAAGAGATTGTCTTTGGTGGTTTGCATTACCCATCTGCACTGAGGGTTTGCACCTTTAATAATCTCAGCTATGCCAGTAAATAGGTTTAAAATAGTCTATTCATAGTGGTGCCAATTAATGCACTTAAGATATTTTATTGCTGTTATTTCTGTAGTATATTAACAATGAGGGAACAATATATAGCAATTATTTTAGGTTTAGGAAGCACTTTACTAGATTAAAAGCTGTAAGTGGCAGACATTACATTTTAGAATAGTGGTCTCATCATATAGTGAGATTGGTTGTTAGCCATGGTATTAATATTGGAATGATGATAAGTTATCAGAAGGAAAAATGATAAAATTAATTTAGACACCAAATCATGCTGGGAAAACACCCAGCTGTGTTAGTACTGGACACCCATTGTCTGTCGTTTTAGATCTGTGACCACATGCAAACCCGTTCTCTACAGTCTGCTCAGCAGTGGCTTTGAACTGCTAGCACAGTTCTTCAAAATAAGGCTCCTTTGCAGTAGCTTTTGGTGCCTGCATTCATCTTTATAGCTACAGGGTGATCCTTATTCTAGCTTTTTATTTTATTTTTTGAGGGCAAATCTCTCCCTGTCACCAAGGCTGGAGTGCAGTGATGCAATCTCAGCTCACTGCAACCTCCACCTTCTGGGTTCAAACGATTCTCCCACCTCAGCCTCCTGAGAAGCTGAGATGACGGGTGTGCCCCACGACGTCCAGCTAATTTTTGTACTTTTGGTAGAGACGGTTTCACCACGTTGGCCAGGCTGCTCTCGAACTCCCAGCCTCAAGTGATCCGACAGCCCGGGCCTCCCACAGTGCTGGGATTACAGGTGTGAGCCACTGTGCCTGGCCCTGCTTTGACACTCCTTAAGTTGCTCCTCTTCTTGTACTTTGCCTGTCACCTCCACATAATTGGCCGTGGGTGGGGCAGAGGCAAGGGGAGGCAGAGAATTCCACTTTTGCATTTACAATTGGTCCTTCATATCTGTGGGTTCTTTCCACATCCATGGCTTCAACCAATTGCAGTTTTAAAATATTTGAGGAAAAAGCAGTGGTTGTGTCTGCACTGAATGTGTGCTAAATATAGTGTCACAGCCATTTACATAGCCTCTGCCCTAGATTAGATTATCTGAGTGCTCTAGAGATCATGGAAGTGCACAGAGGGACGTACACAGGTGATACACAGATGCCACGCCCTTTTATAGAAGGGACTTGAGGATCCGTGGACTTCAGTATCCGTGGGGGTCTGGACCAATCCCTGTGTGTCCTGAAGCGTGGGTGTGCTTTGCATTTCATAAAGCTTGTGTTCATTTTGCCATAGGAGGCTATTCTGCAGACCATCCTGTTATTAAGGTCTTCTGGAGAGTTGTGGAAGGGTTCACTGATGAAGAAAAGCGCAAACTGCTGAAGTTTGTAACAAGCTGCTCTCGACCCCCTCTCTTGGGGTTTAAGGTACACAACTTTCATGACATTTGCTTTAAAGACCACATCATCATAAGAAAGGCAGCAGAACATTCAGTAGGGTTAAATGAAGTCCTTTTATATACACTTCAGTTTGTATCTTCAGCTAGATTTTTAATTAAGTGCTCGTTATGATGTACGCATTTCAGTGCTAGTTTTATTTGGGGTTGCTTTTTTGGTTCACAATAACCTATTCACATGATAGTTGTATATTGTGGTTAATTGCCTGTGAACAAACCCTGC
The DNA here is from genome assembly GCF_002776525.5 of Piliocolobus tephrosceles. Classification (NCBI taxonomy): domain Eukaryota; kingdom Metazoa; phylum Chordata; class Mammalia; order Primates; family Cercopithecidae; genus Piliocolobus; species Piliocolobus tephrosceles. Next base: position 145,593,628 of record NC_045441.1, read on the forward strand.
ATTGGGAGGGACTGTTTGCAATATTAATAATCAGTCTCATGAATCTGTAACACATCTTGGGCTTTTTGCTACTGAACTGAAGCAGGTACAACCTAGAGATGTTGATGGAGTGTATATGCTCCCGAGCCTTATTTTGCCACTTCTAGAAATTAATGTTGATCTTATGTAATTTGGCTTATTTTTTGAAATCAGGAGTTTGAGACCAGCCTGGCCAACATGATGAAACCTTGTCTCTGCTAAAAATACAGAAAAATGAGCCAGGCATGGTGGTGTGTGCCTGTAATCCCAGTTACTTGGGAGGCTGAGGCATGAGAATTGCTTGAACCCAGGAGTTGGAGATTGCAGTGAGCCGAGATCGCGCCACTGCACTGCACTTCAGCCTGGGTGACAGAGTGAGACCCTGTCTCCAAAAAAAAAAAACAAATTGCCTCAGGAACGTCTAATCATAATTCCTGTATTCATTGTAAATTAAAATAAAGCCATATTAACATTTAAAAATAGAGTGGTATATATTATAGAATAATATATAATTAGGCAAGTACTGTATGTAGCTTGTGCTTATGAAACTTAATAGGCATTCAGTTTCTTTTTTCCTTTTGTTTTTAATTAAGATGGGCACTGGCTGTATCACCCAGGCTGGAGTGCAGTGGTGTGATCACAGCTCACTGCAGCCTCAGCCACCCAGACTCAAGCAATCTTCCCACCTCAGCCTCCCAAGCAGCTGGGACTACAGGCATGTCCCACCGTGCCTGGCTAATATGTGGATTTTTTGTAGAGAGGGGTTTCACTGTATTCCCCAGGCTGGCCTCCACCTCCTGGGCCCAAGCAGTCCTCTCACTTCAGCCCCGCAAGGTGCTGGGATGACAGGTGTGAGCCACCACTCCACACCCAGCTGGATTCACTTTCAAATAACCTTCAATCGGAAAGACTTCCTGCACACTTATGTAGTCCCAGCTACTCTTGAGGCTGAGGTGGGAGGATTAGTTGAGCCCAGGAGTGTAAGACCAACCTGGGCAATGTGTTAGTGAGATCCCGTCTCAAGGAGGAAAAAAGTAATGTTGATTTTTGCTTTTTTGTTGTTGTTGTTTTGTTCGTTTTTGAGGCGGAGTTTTACTCTGTCGCCCAGGCTGGAGTGCAGAGGGCAATGGCACGATCTCGGCTCACTGCAACCTCTCCCTCCCTGGTTCAAGCAATTCTGCTGCCTCCGCCTCCTGAGTAGCTGTGATTACAGGTGTGCACCACCATGCCCAGCTAATTTTTGTATTTTTAGTAGAAACGGGGTTTCACCATGTTGGCTAGGCTGGTCTCAAACTCCTGACCTCAAGTGATCCACCCGCCTTGGCCTTACACAGTGCTGAGATTATAGGCGTGAGCCACCGTGCCCGGCCCCCCAAGTATTTTATTATATTTCTGAGTGAAGTTATTCTTTAACTTTTTACTTTGAAACTATTTTAAATGTATAGAAAAGTTGTGAGAATTGACCAGGAACTTCTAAACCCGCACTGACCAATTGTTAACGTTTGGCTACATTTACTTTATCATTCTTTTCATGCATTTCTTTCCTGAGTCATTTGAGAGTAGGTTGAAGACATGAGGTCTTCCCTAAATATTTCAGCACATACTTCCTAAGACTAGAGACATTTTTTAAATGGCCACAATTAAATTATTACAAGTCCAGAAACTGAACTCTGACATACAGCACTTGCCGGATCCACTGGCTGCAGGGTGTGGTCCTGGGACCAGCAGTTGCAGCATCACTTGAGCACATGTTAAAAACATTTTCAGGCCCCACTCAGACCTGAGTCAACGCTCAGTGGGGGCGGAGCACCACAGTCACCTTGTGACCAGCTCTTCAGGTGTTAGACCACTTGTCCCTTCACGCCCTTCGCAGAATCCGATCCAGGACCACATGTTGCATTTAATTGGCATGCTCTTTAGTTTCCTTTCTTGTGTATCCCCATTTTCAAGGGGTGCAGGCACGTTATCTTTTTTTTTTTTTTTTTTTAAGATGGAGTCTCGCTCTGTTGCCCAGGCTGGAGTGCAGTGGCCGGATCTCAGCTCACTGCAAGCTCCGCCTCCCGGGTTTACGCCATTCTCCTGCCTCAGCCTCCCAAGTAGCTGGGACTATAGGTGCCCGTCACCTCGCCCGGCTAGTTTTTTGTATTTTTTAGTAGAGACGGGGTTTCGCCGTGGTAGCCAGGATGGTCTCGATCTCCTGACCTCGTGATCCGCCCGTCTCGGCCTCCCAAAGTGCTGGGATTACAGGCTTGAGCCACCGCGCCCGGCCAGGCACGTTATCTTGAGAATGTTCGTCAGTGTGATGTCGCAGCCCCACTCTTGGGAGTGTGCAGACGGCAGCTTATGTTCACACAGTGTGTATATGAATGTTCAGAGCAAGTCTTCATAATGGCCACAAACTGGAAATAAGTACACAAACTGCTAGTAAATTCTGTAGATTAAGAGATATTCAGAATTTAAAAGGAAAAAATGATATCTACTACACTGTGTATGAATATTGAAAACACTGTGCTAAGTGAACAAAGCAGACACAGAACGATGTATTATTATACGTAATTCTGTGTGAATAAACTGTCCTTTGAAAGGCACTTTTCCTTTTTTTTTTTTTTTGAGATGGAGTCTCCCTCTGTCTCCCAGGCTGGAGTGCAGTGGCGCGGTCTTGGCTCACTGCAAGCTCCGCCTCCTGGGTTCACGCCATTCTCCTGCCTCAGCCTCCCCAGCAGCTGGGACTACAGGCGCCCGCCACCATGCCTGGCTAACTTTTTTGTATTTTTAGTAGAGACGGGGTTTCACCATGTTAGCCAGGATGGTCTTGATCTCCTGACCTCGTGATCCACCTGCCTCGGCCTCCCAAAGTGCTGGAATTACAGGCATGAGCCACTGCTGCTGGCCTGAAAGGCACATTTACAGACACAGAGCGGGTCAGGGGCTGCACAGGACTGGAGGTGGCAGCAGGAGCTTCGGAGAAGTAGAGCGACCCAAAACCGGATTGTGGGGGTCTCTGTGGAACTCTGTAAATTTGCTAAAATCATTGGATTGTACATTTAAACGGCTAATCTTATAGTATGCCAAGTACACCTCAATTAAGCTGTTCTTAAAAATTGACTATAAACTAACACAGCATCTCAGTCAGTGTCCTCAGAACTGGAGCTGGGACCCAGTAGAGAGGTGGGAAGAAGTGAGACCTAAGTGCAGTTTGTTTCAAATAGGAGGTCAATCATCGACACCGTTACGTTCTGAAAGTAACGAATAATAAAGATGTATAAACTTAAACGTGTTAGTAAATACCATTGCTCAGTGGTATTAGTAGAAATGGTAATCTTCCAAATTGTTGGAGAGAAAAAATAACCATGCAAAACAAGACAAACAGAACCAACAACTCTGTTGACCAGATACAGGGGGTGGCGGTGGGAAGTAACATTCAGGATCATAAAATAGAAAACATAAAATGAGAGAAGCCTGAATGTTGCAACAGTGAGTGCGGAGAAACTCACATATTAAAAGAAAAAGACTTTGAGACAGGGCTAGGAAAACGCTGCCGCCTCCAAGCGACACACCTAAACGGAGTGACCCAGAACGGTTTAGTGGCACATCCTGGTTCATGTGTAAAGAAATAGATGGGTCTCCTTCAGAGTTGGAAGCGCGACCCATGGGACCAGATACGAAAACCTCTCAAGCGCAGTGAAAACTGGGCACGTCCTGTGCTGGTGGTGGAGTGTGGAGGGCTTGCTGTGCTGGGGTCTCAAGAGCAGGAGGACTGCAGGTGAGGCACGCAGATGACGTTTTATCAGTAAAGCTTTTAATACCATTTGGTAATTTTATCATTAACATTTATTATGATAGACAAAGCTTCTAGTATCTTTTTTTCAAAACTAGTTTGTTCCAAAGCTAGAGATAAGAAAATTATGCATCTCATCTAATTTCATAAAAGAAAGTTTGGCGGACCTGCTCCCATCAAAACACTGGAAGACGCAGAGATTTTTGTCAGCTCCTGGCTAATGAGATAATGCTAATCATGTGAGTAGCAATAAAAATTAGAAGTCCTACCAGACGTAGGTTCTAGACATTCTGACAGCCAACTAAAGAACCAGCAATAACGTGTGCCTAGAAGTGCAAGAGCCTTCTCCACCTCCGTGATACCTCTGGGTTTGTGCATGGCCACTTCAGCTGCATGAGCGTCGTAGGTTTAGGGGAACAGAAGTAGAGGGATTTACATTAGCTTTTAAAATCCCAAATAGACTGGCCCAGCGCAGTGGCTCACACCTGTAATCCCAGCACTTTGGGAGGCCAAGGCAGGTGGATCACCTGAGGTCAGGAGTTTGAGACGAGCCTGACCAACATGGTGAAACCCTGTCTCTACTAAATACAAAAAAACAACTTAGCCAGGCATGGTGGTGCATGCCTGTAGTCCCAGCTAGTCAGGAGGCTGAGGCAGGAGAATTGCTTGAACCCGGGAGGCGGAGGTTGCAGTGAACCAAGATTGCGCCATTGCACTCCAGCCTGGGCAAGAAGAGCAAAACTCTTAAAAAAAAAAAAAAAATCCCAAATAGACTAAAAGGGAAAATCCCCTACCCCAATCATGACCCTGCACAATCGTAATGGAGTTACACCATGGAAAACACTTTTTGAGCATCCATGAGACAGTCTTCCTATTTTTTTATTTTTCTCAGTGTTCTAACATATGTGAAAATTAATTGATTTTTCCATGATAAGTGTTTTTGAAGTTGTTACATGTTAGACATCCAGTTTGGAAAAATCATCTTAATATTTAGGCTTTCCGGTTAGCTTAGTGTGCCTGGATTTGCCAGGGCTGCCATAATTAATGTAGACTTAAAGGAAGAAAATGTCTTTCAGTTGAAGTACTATAAATAGCAAAGGCAGGCAGGCATAATTTTAAAGGTATGAAACTCCTTAGTGCCAGATTATTGGAGAAGAATAACATCTGCTAAAGCTAATTAAAGTTTAATATGTTTAATAAATGTGATTGTTACAGACAAAAAATCATTAAAGTGCTGTAGAAAATTGTTAAGTTACCATCAGGCCGCATAATAAATGGATGATTTTTCTCACTCTGAATTAATGCAAATTCCCGTTGTACTGTATTTAATTATGCACAAAATGGTGCCCTTGACTCAGATTTCAGTGAAGAACTTCATTTTTTTACTTTTAAGACTCCAAGTAGGAAATTCAATTAGCCTTGTGAAAGAAACACTAAATGTGGCATTTAATTGCGAAATATATTTTAAGCTTTTCATTTATCCAGTGACTTTGCCAGCAGTCACTGACCCCTTCGTTCAGAGATCCTTTTCTGTTTCAAAAATGCGACGCTTCCATTTTAGTATATTCAAGCATTTGTGAAAATTATTGCCCTCACACACTCAGAATGCTGAATAATAAGTGTGATAAATGTTCTTTCTAGTTCTCCTTTGGTTCTTGTTTTAACATTTTTATGAGAGATTTAAAGTAGCAAATAAACTGTAATTAGGGAAAAAAGACAATGGATTTTAACACATATTATATGCCACGTATATGTTTTTAATGAAGTTTATATTTAACAGTAGAGAGACCTACAAAGATCGGTAATAAGAATCATGTCAGTCTCTTCATAGCCCTGTAAACCCCGCTACTCGGGAGGGAGATAGAGTTTCATTGCTGTTGCCCAGGCTGGAGTACAATGGCGCGATCGCGGCTCACTGCAGCCTCCACCTGGGTTCAAGCAATTATCTTACCGCATCCTCCCGAGTAGCGGGGTTTACAGGCACCTACCACCACCCCCAGCTAATTTTTTTGTGTTTTTAGTAGAGGCAGGATTTCACTATGTTGGCCAGGCTGGTCTTGAACTCCTGACCTCCGGTGATCTACCCACCTCAGCCTCCCAAAGTGCTGGGATTACAGGCATGAGCCACCACGCCCGCCCTCTTCATAGCATTTTGTGGGCTGTGCTCTTACTAGTTTTACCGTTAACATAAATTATATGGTAAACTCAACATATAATTGAAACAAAGTCCAACCAAAGTGCAGGTGTGGCCAGCTGGGTGCCTGTCGTGCTTTGTGACAGCTTCAGTGCTTCCAGAGGTTCCTGCAGAGTGGGACATTGCTCTAGTTTTATTCACATTCGACTACAGTTGTTAGAAGGCAATTACCTTTTCTTTTTTTTAAATTTATTTTTATTTTTTTATTTTTGAACATAAACTCAAGATTGTATCGTCTTCATAATAAAACAAAAGATGACACTTAGAGCTGGATCTCTTGGCCCTTCCTCCTCTTCTCTCCTCCCAGTTCAGAATGCTCCCATCTCTTTATAGCCAGCATTGTCTTAGATCTGCACCTATGCTCAGCGCACTCAAGCCTCAGCACAAGCCTCTTCATAGTTCTAGTCTTTTCCCGGAAAATCAGCTTAGTCTGCCCACCGTAGCCGCTCTGCTTCCTGTCCTAACGCCACTTTCCCCGGGCATACAGAGAATCCATGCCCTTTTGTACCGTGGTGCTTTGTGGGGTTGCCACACTTACAGAAAGTCGAACGGGGGCCAGGTATGGGAGGCTGAGGCAGGCGGATCACCTGAGATCAGGAATTCTCGACCGGCCTAGCCAACATGGCGAAACTCCATCTCTACTAAAAATACAAAAATTAGCTAGGCATGATGATGGGCACCTATAGTCCCAGCTACTCAGGAGGTTGAGGCAAGAGATTTACTTAAACCTGGGAGGCAGAGTTTGCAGTGAGCCGAGATTGTGCCCTTGTACACCAGCTTTGTTGAGAAAGCAAGACTCCGACTAAAAGAAGAAAAAAAGTGTAGCAGGTTTCAGGAACATTCACCAGGTTTGTGGGAGCGCTGTTGGCACAGAAAGCACATTTTTTTATATTGTTGGATTTTTTTTTAATCTTCCAATAAAAGTAATGTTTTCATTATAGAAAATTGGAAATTGTGATGATCAAGTATAAGAAATCTATATTTTATCCCATTCTAACCATTATTATGTTTATGTTTCCTTTTATTAGTATGCGTTTTTATCTACATACATGAGTGTATGTTAATGTATATATGCATAATTTTTTCTGTTTTTGGTAGAGGTAGGATCTTGCTCTGTTGCCCAGGCTGTTTCAAACTCCTGGCCTTGAGTGATCTCCCACCTCAGGCTCCCAAAGCACTGGTATTACAGGTGTGAGCCAACATGCTCGGCCTGTTACACACACACACACACACACACACACACCCCTCGTATTACAGGTGTGAGCCAACATACTCGGCCTGTTACACCCACACACACATATAGATATATTTTTAAGACAGAGTTCACTCTTATTGCCCAAGCTGGCTTGCGATGCGTGATCTCGGCTCACTGCAGCCTGCAACTTCTGCCTCCTGCCTCAGCCTCTCAAGTAGCTGGGATTTTACAGGCCTGTACCACCACAGCCTGCTAATTTTGTATTTTTAGAGAGGGGATTTCGCCACGTTGGTCAGGCTGGTCTCGGAAATCCTGACCTCAGGTGATCCACCTGTTTCAGCCTCCCAGAGTGCTGTGATTACAGTCATGAACCGCTGCTCCTGGTCATGTAATTGTTAAATGTAATTTTAGCTGTATCCTGTGTTCAGTTTTATAGGCTGCCTTTTTTACTCAACATTCCATCAGGGTCATTTTTCCTCGTGTTATTCTTTGAAATATTTTTAATGGACTTTGTGGTGTCCCATCGTGTGAGTTTACCGGTTTACTTCCTGTTCTTTAGTTGTTCACAGCTCTTCTTCACTGTCATGCTGTGAACCTCTTGTGCATCGGTTATCACGTGCGTCTCTAACCACTTCTTAGAGTGCAGTCCCAGGAGTTGTGGACGTGGGTGAAGCTCCTGCTCCTGTTGCCAGGCCCACCTCTCAAGAGTTTCGTGTGCACGTGCGCAGTGAAGGGCTGACCTAGTTAGGTCTCTGAAATCCGTGCCAGATACTAAATCTGCACAGGCTGGGACCGTGAGCAGACTGAGGGCAGTCTGTGCCTTATTGTCTTGCAGTTGGAAGAGAACACGTAAATCACATGTCTCAAATTTGAGGCAAGTAGCTAATGATGTTGGTGTATAAGAGGAAGGTGGAGTCATTGGTTCTTTGTGGCCATCAGAGGACCGACATTCCTATAGGTCTCATGCATTAAGTCTGCATTCAGCAATCCCTAACAGAATTTTTGCCTGCAGATACATTTGCACAATTGTGCAAACTAAGTACATATTCATTGCATCATTTTTTGTAAAAAGCTGAGAAAATTGCCCACCAACACATCGTGCCACACATGTCCGTGGAACACCATGCAGCCTCACCATTGATAGGGCAAGATGACCGAGACACATTATCAGATGAGAAAAGCAAGGCACGGAATAGTGTGTCTAATGTGCTCACTGCCTCAATTTTGAAACTAGAGGAGGGAGAACGTTTTCTCGTGCATACATTAAATCTCTGGGAGCACTTAAGACGCTGAAGCGTTGGTTGCCCATGGGAATGGGAGCTGGGCGTCTGTGAGACAGGGATGAGAATTTTCACACTGCGCCTTAGACACCAGAGCGTCACAAACATCTGAAACGATGTTCAGATTTCCCGATCATCTTGCTTTTTTTGTTAACAATTATTTAAATTCTGGCACAAGCAAGCCATCATGCATTTCATCATGCATTTGGCCCACCTCCCTCAATTTTGCCTTGTAATTTAATTAATAGGGGAACTGGAACTGGGGCCTGGCGTGGTGGCTCACGCCTGTAATCCCAGCACTTTGGGAGGCCGAGGTGGTCGGATCATGAGGTCAGGAGATTGAGACAATCCTGGCTTGACACGGTGAAACCCCATCTCTACCAAAAATACAAAAAATTAGCCGGGCATGGTGGCGGCACCTGTAGTCCCAGCTACTCAGGAGGCTGAGGCAGAAGAATGGCGTGAACCCCGGAGTGGAGCGTGCAGTGAGCTGAGATCGCACCACTGCACTGCAGCCTGGGCGACAGAGCAAGACTCCGCCTCAAAAAAATAAATAAATAAAAATAATAGGAGAACTGGGTTGCACTACGTTGCTGCTTTGTATCTCTTGAAAACCGATAGAGGTCTCATCAGATTCTAAATTTGAATTTTTCTTTTTTTGGCAATAATATCACATAGATAATGTCGTATGCTTCCCATTCCCTTAATCATCGTAGAGATCCACTTCTCGTGAGTCATCTCCCCGCAAAGCTGGAATCAATCTCCGTATCAAAATTCCTCTTGATTTTAGTGGTCACTTATCATCACTGCCTAGATCCATTGTTTAATGTGCTTCTAAAACAGCCGTGTTCTAATTACATAATTGTATCATGTATTGGCTGGAATTTTCTATTTAAAAACAGCTTTGTTTCTTCTCACCAGTTATTTGGTTAACCTGAGGAATAGCTTGTACAGGAAAGATAGAATAAATCTTGATCCTTTTATAGACAGGGTCTCGCTGTGCATTGCCCAGGCTGGAGTGCCGTGGTGTGATCATCCCTCAGTCATCTAGACCTCCTGGACTCGAGAGATCCTTCCACCTCAGCCTCCCAAGTAGCTGGGAATATAGGGGCACACCACCCACCACACCTGGCTAATTGTTTTGATTTTTTGTTTTTAGTGGAAATGAGGTCTTGTTATGTTGCCCAGGCTGGTCTCGAACTCCTAAGCTCAAGCCACCACCCAGCTAGGCCTCCCACAGTGCTGGGACTGCAGGTATGAGCTATGCGCCTGGCCTGGAATGTTATGTATCCCTTTTTATGCCTGAAGCACAGTGCACAATTTTTTATATAATTTAGAATTAAGCCATCAACGTAATTTTTTAAAACAAACGTGGGCCGGGCACGGTGGCTCACGCTTGTAATCCCAACACTTTGGGAGGCCAAGGTAGGCGGATCATGAGGTCAGGAGTTCGAGACCAACCTGGCCAATGTGGTGAAACCCCATGTCTACTAAAAATACAAAAATTAGCCAGACATGGTGGCGGGCGCCTCTAATCCCAGCTACTCGAGAGGCTGAGGCAGGAGAATTGCTTGAACCGGGGAGGCAGAGGTTGCTGTGAGCCGAGATGGCACCCCTTCACTCCAGCCTGGGCAACAAGAGCAAGACTCAGTCTCAAAAAACAACAACAACAAAGCAAATGTGGTTTCCGGAAAATGTGACTGCAGTGGTCACTTTTCACTGATTGGAGCTGGCACATTTTGTGTGCTTTGTATTAAAACCCATGTAATCCGTGCTTGTTACAGTGACATCTTGTACACCTGCTGTTTTTCAGGAGTTGTATCCCGCATTTTGTATTCACAATGGAGGCTCTGACCTTGAGCGGCTGCCCACAGCCAGCACCTGCATGAACCTGCTGAAGCTCCCTGAGTTCTATGACGAGACGCTTCTGCGAAGTAAACTTCTCTATGCTATTGAATGTGCTGCTGGCTTTGAGCTGAGCTGAAGCTGATGCTAGGATCCGACCCCTGCAGAGAACCAGTGCTTCCTACGTCAGCAGCGCCTCCCCAGACCCACGAGGATACTCAGACTGCACGCCTGAGGCTCTCCCAAGCTCCTCCTTTCATTCTGCCATTCCTCCCTCTCTTCCTTTTTTAAATGATTTTTATTACGGTGTGGTCACTTATTTAGAGGGACATTGCTTTTCAAATAACTTAAAATAACACGTTATGTGCCATGTGGCTACTTTAGTAACATTGCCAAGAAGAGCACAGTTTTTAGACTAGTGGCATCTCAGCGAAATTAACCAAAGATGAAGCTTTGGCTTTGCTGATGAGATCAGAGCCCTCCTGAGCAGGCAGCGCTGCTCCAGGGTTCAGACAAGGCTGCGCGGGCGGCAGAGATACAGGGTCTGAGGCTGAGACGCCACGGGGCCACTGCTGCTCATGTTGGATTGTTTACAAGCCTCATTATTAAAACTGAAGGCATTTTTTTCTGCTGCCTTTCCCAGAGTGGGTAGGTTTGGAAAAGAGGTGACAATGGTAATATTTTATTTGTGCTTTTTAAGCCATTTCCCCAAATGGGGACTAGCATGCTTGTTTTCAGTATACCATGGCCTGCCTCATGATGGTTTGGAGATACTGTCTGTGGATGTGAGGTGGGGACTTCATTCATTGTCCTATTTCTATCTCCACTTTGTGCCTGGGGAGCTTTCAGGGGAGGTGGAAGAGGAGGGTCTGCCCAGCTCCTGCAACATCTGTCACCCACTGTACCCAGTTACTTGGGGGGAAGACAGACCCTGGGGTGTCGTTAGAGTCGTTTGAACCAAAGTGGCAGCTGCATCTTTGTCCCGATGCTAGCTGTGCCGGTCTCTCCATCATCCGCTCGCCCTCCTTGCCCCTGGGCTGCGCCCACTTGTCTTCCTGGATATTTGGGGGTGACTGGCCGTGCTCAGCACCCTCGGCTTCCTGGTGCTGCTCTGACTCGAAGACGGGACAGTCCCTGGTGCAGATCCAGGGAAGAGGAGTGTCAGTAGTTCTTGCAGTAGGCACTTTATCAGGACCTGACTTGTTGCTGGGTGGTTTTAGTCTCTACAAACAGAAAGCATTTCAAAGCGTCAGCTGTGGGAGCAGAGTGACCCTTTGCTGATGCTGGGGGGAGGGGATCTAAATCCTCATTTATCTCTTCTGTCTAGTATTTTACTGTCACTGGAGGCTCTGTGGGCTGTCATAGTTAATTGACCATAATTAGCAATATACTTTTACATGTGGGGAAGCTGAATGACACTTTTAAGACAATGAACATGATCAAAACAAAATGTAATTTCTTAATTTGAATAATAAATTAAGCGTTTAAATGCTATTCGTAGTCTTGATATACAGAAATAAAATAATTAGGGTTGGTCTTTTTTATTTTAGGTTGTTTTATGTTGAATGTTCTATATCTTAGTAGTTAATTTGTATATTTTATTATCAGTATTTTGGAAATAGCATATCTGAGACTGAAGAGAAATTGACAATTATTTGTGGTTTTTTTCCTCAGCTATTCTGAGCTTATTTATTTATTTGTATGTTCTGATGGCTAAACATTTACATTAAATGTTTTTTTTTCCCAAGACTGTGTTGGAGTCCTACCCCGGATCGTTGTGATTAGTGCCACTCTGCTTTTGTGAAGCCACAGTTTCCGAATGGTACTAGTTTTATCACAGGCGTTTGCACGTCTCCAGCTAATGAGATGGCCGACACTCCCTGAGAACCAGAGGTCCTCGGGAGGAGTGCCTGTCATCGGGGGTGGGCCGAGCGTGGCTCCCAGGCCGGCAGCTGGTGTGCTCCTATCCAAGCAGCCACGGGTGTTGCCTTCCCGAGTCTCCCATTGCGTCTGGCATTAGTTCTTGAAAAATTTCTGGAGGAAGTTTCTTTGTTTTTTGTTTTGTTTGCACTTTTCTAGGTTCTGTCCTACTTTCTGCTTTCTGGTAATTTTGTACACAAACCTAAATGTTGACTTGGGATTATTGCAGATATTTCTCATGAGGTAGTATCTGCAGAGAGATCTTTGTTTTGGTATCCTGAGCTCGTTAAAGCAGCTTTATCAATTGCAGTGGTTTGCACGATGGTGTGTGCTTTTGCGGAGTGTGCGAAACCAGGAACTGTGTCCCACCCCATCGTGAGCCTGCAGTCTGCACTCTATGCATCCATGCCGTTGACAGGCAGGCCTCCCATTGTGGAACTGGGAGCACGGGAAAGGCTGTGGTAGGGTTAATGACTCCCTCCAGGAACTTCCTGAGGAGGTGAGTGGTGAACCTGAAATAATTGAATACGTAAAGCCTTCTCATACTTTAAAGAAAAATAAACAGCTAAAGACATACGGTAACTCAAATAGAAATTTAGGGCATGCTCAGCTCGTTCAGATTCACCTGCTCCGGGGCCACAAGCATCACAGCTAGCAGGATAGTCTAGGAAGTGTCTCAGCCACCCTGTGCATCCCTCACAGAACAGCAGGTTCACCTGGAGGTTTTTCTAATAAGCGATGACCTAGACTTCCCAAACGCCAGCTGCGAGTGCTACACTGTGGCATGCTGGGATCAACCCGGGGGGGTTTCCTGGTGCTTGGATGGTGGCCAAAGTTGGTGACCTGAAGAGACTGGTGACCAGCATGTCCAGGTGGAAAAAGGCACGACACAGAGGTCTCTGCTTGCAGAAAATTCTGAGGGTAAGTTCTTGAGCCTAAGTGCTTTGTGCCTTGGCTGACTGATGTGTGGAACAGGGACAGTCTAGAGGCTTAGGTTTCACGGGAGCATTCTGGAGATGCGATGGGCATTGCAGACAGGCTTTTGACTTTAACATACTGTGAACACAATAGAACCATGTTTGAATTTGTCTCCCTAGGTGACTGGCATCATAAGTTGCAAACATCGCATCTTCAGAAGCTCTAACGGCCTACAAGGTTGCAATAGTTTTGACCAAGGTCTTAATGATGAAAATGTTGCTGTATAAAGGCAACGTTTCTACATTACTACTCCTTTTTCTTCTGCAGAGGTAGGCAGAAAACAGTAATCTCTTTAAATACTGATCTCTTTTTATGTGTGTGTGTGTGTGGGTTTTTGTTTTTTTTTTTTTTTTTTTTGAGACAGAGTCTTGCTTGTTTGCCCTGGCTGGAGTGCAGTGGCACTATCTGAACTCACTGCAAGCTCCGCCTCTGGGGTTCGAGTGATTCTCCTGCCTCAGCCTCCCGAGTAGCTGGGACTACAGGCGTGAGCCACTGCGCCCGGCCCCACTTTTGCGTTAAAAGGATGGCTCGCGTTCTGATTACCGAGATGGGCCGCTGTGGTTTGGATTCATCGATTGCCCACTTCTAAATGTTGACAGGAGGCAGTGTCCATTGTTAGCTTATAACTGAAGGCCTTATTTATGTTCAAAATACTGAGCTGAAGATCTCTTGACACCAATTATCCGGTTCAGATAGGAACTCCCACCACCAGCCTGGTCTTCCCTGACCCAGGAGTGGGCAAAAGCAAGGGTAGAGGCTCGAAGGGTGTCACAGGAGGGAACCATAGCCAGCCAACTGGTGCTGCCTAGAGAGGCAAACACAGCAGAAGTCATTGGGTTTTTCTTTTTGCACGATCCAGAATGAAGGCACATCTGTTGTGCTCATTAAGGCAATTTTATGTCGTGGGAAACAGCCTATTTTCAGTCTTGAATCTGTTGTGGAGGGTGTTCACATATTGAGTCACCCAAAGAATTCAGTTGCTGGGAACGTTTCTTGGATTTGTGGATAGCACAAGGTCCAGGCGTCTCCTCGAACTGCCAGGATTGCAGACAGAAGTCTACCTCCATGATGGGCGCTCCACGCCTTCACAGCTCAGGAGTGAACTGGCCAGCATCACTCCACATACGCGCTGTGCTAGGTAATGGGATGGTGCTGATGGACTGATGAGTTTGAGGTGATGACTGAACGGATGCTGTCGTGCTCGCATCCACAGAACCACAGACTTGACAGGACCAGAGCTGTTAGAGCTCATTCAAGTATGCAGGGGGTGGTCGTTCTTAAAATGGCATCGTGTTCATGGTCATCAGCTCCCTGTGGCTGCCATAGCAAATTACCACAAATCAGGTGGCTTAAAGCAGCAGCATTTCTCCTCTCCAGGGATCAGGAGGCCTCACAGCCTCGGGGAGGAACCCTTTGTCTCCAGCTTCTGGGATCTGGTGTCTTCTCCCCCTGTCCCCAGTGTCCTGCCTTTTTCCTATAAAGACACCCCAGTAATCCAGGATGATCTCATCTCAAGATCCTCAATTACATCTGCAAAGACTTTTTCCAAATAAGGCCATGTACACATGCGGGGCTCAGGACGTGGGCCTGTTTCTTCGGGCAGCGCCGTTGAGTTGGCTGTGTTGATTTGTGTGGCAGGTAGACCCCTGGGGATTTGGAAACGTGTTCTGGTTGTACTTGGCTGTTGCCCACACAGACTTGAACAAGACTTTCCTTTGACTCAGTAAAACGAGAGATGTACCAGGTCAGTGTTCCCAGCCCTTCCTGAAGGTGATTGTGTCTCTAGGGGTGGGGGCCTAGCAGTCTGTATTTTTTTTTTTTTTTTTTTTTTTT
>NC_045441.1:145618668-145634975 GCF_002776525.5 Piliocolobus tephrosceles
GTGGGGGGACAGGGGCGGGGGACGCGGGGGGCGCGGCGGGGGCGGGGGGCGCGGGCTCGCTCCAGGCGGAAGTCCCGGGAGAGCCTCTGGGGACTCCAGGGCCGCGGGAATGCGGGGGCTGCAGGGTCGGGATTTGCATTTCCCGCGCTGGGCTGGAGGGCGCCCGAGGCCTGCAGGAGACCCCGGACCCAGGGCTCGGAGTCCAGGAGGTGATTCCGGAGGGCCTGGGATCCAGCCGAGGGGCTGCCCCGCGCCGCTCCCGGGAGACGCGAGGACCCCCAGGAAGGAAGGAGAGCCACGCCCGTCCCCGCCACGTTCCAGAGACTTGGAACCGCGCAAAGGACGCTTCGGACTCGGCCACCCTGGGGGCCTGGCGGCCGCTCTCCCAGGAAAGGGGTCCCGGAGGGAGGACGCGGCTCCAGCAGCCAAGGCTGCTCCCCGCCCGCTCCAGCCCGCAGCCCTCCGGGCCCTCCCGAGCCGCGGTCCTGAGAGTTCTCGGGGGTCCCCACCGGGGGCCGGAGGTCGGAGGAGGGAGGGGAGGCCTGCGCCGGACGGTGCCGCGCGGATGGCAGAGGACGCCCGTGGGTGTCGCCCCCACGCCGGCTGCTCCAGGCCCCCCGCCCCGCCCCCACTTCTGCCCTGACCTGGGAACTCAGGCGCAACAGGCCGGGCTGTGTGGGATTGCAGCACGCGCCTGATCTTGCAGGTCACTGAAGACGGGGTTTCCATTGTTGACGTCTTTTGAGAAGCGCTGGTCCTGGTGAGCCATCTTCTGTCCATGCAGGCGACTTGCGGGGGCACAAAATGCTCGCCGGGCTCACAGCCAGTGTGGAGAACCGCCGGCTGCAGACCAGGCCTGGGCTCTGTAGCTCTGGGGCCACAGGGGGCCTGGGTGAGCAGCCCAGCTGCGTGGGAGGTGTTCCCGAAGACCCTGCCCACAGGGACTCCCGGACCCGGACGTGGCAGGTGGCAGCTGCCTGTGAGATGGCATTTCAGGTAAATGGTGAATAAGATGTTAGCACAGGTGTGTCCCGGAGGGTGTCACCCGAAATACACGTTTCACACCAGGGGTGTGTATCCCCCGCCACCCCCTGGAAGGAAGTCAGTGCAGGCCACAGGATGGGTTGATCTAGGGGCCCAGAGCAGGAAGCAGAGAGCACAGAACACCAGGGTTGGGCTGTTGACACCTCTCCGGGCCGCGTGGCTGCTCCCCGTCCACCTCTACATCACAGCAGGGTCTGGGGGCAAGGACATGGTGTCCAGCCAGCAGGACAGGGATGCAGACAGCAGAGGTCATCTGCCTGGAAAAGCCAGGAACTAAGACAGCCCCAAGTCTGGAGGCTGGAGGTCAGGACAGAACTGCCTGGAGACAGGGACCTGTCTTCCAGCTGGCCCTGAAGAGCTGCTCAGGCTGCCGTGGGGGTGGAGGTGAGAACAAGGTAAGAGGCAGCCAAGGAAGGTCCAGTGCAGGGCCAGGAGGCCGGGCTCAGTGCCACGGGACAGTGCAGGATCCTGGTAGGTGGGAGGACAGGACCCCTCCCTGTGGCCCGCCACCCACAGAGGCAGCACCCCGCCCTGGCCGGGAGGCACTGGGTACCCGGATGCAGGAGCTGCCAGCCGGCCTGGGGGTCAGGCCTGCTCCTCTGTAAGATGCTGTGGGTGCGTCCCCCACCGAGCGCCCCCACCGAGCACCAGGCCCCGCCAGGTAGGGGGAGAGGGAGGCGAAAAGCCAGGTAGGGAGGCGAGGAGGTCTCCAGAGGCTCCATGCTCCTGTCCTGTCAGACCTCACTTAAAACACCCATCCAGGGGTGACATGACTCAGAACTTCCCTGTGTGACTTCAGAGCCCAAGGAGGCCTTCTGAGCGCAGCGCTGGGTCCCAGGCCCATGAAGCGGGGCCTGCCAGGGGCCTCCAGGAGCCTTCACGACCATGATACAGCGGCTGCAGGCGGGGTCTGCATCCTGGGTTTCGAAGCAGTATAGGGGAGGCTTTGTCCTGCACCCTCCCTTCAACAGCTGTGCGCAGGCAGAGGCCGGTGTGGCCTCGGGAACTTTCTCTTGAATGACACTCGCCCCATAACAGACTCTCCTGAAGGTCCCCTGTGCTGATGAATGCTGAAGTCCTCGGGTCCTCAGAGGTCACCTGTCCCCCTCACGAAGTGAAGGTTAGTTCAGGCGCACACTTTGTGGGCTACTTAGACTCCACTGTGATTTACGGACACTAATCCACACGTTCTTCGGGTCCCCTTCGAGCATTTCAGTTCCTCCCAGTCTTCTGCTATTACAGTGCCGTCATGGGTAACCTTTTTTTTTTGAGACAGGGTCTTGCCATGTTGCCCAGGCTGGTCTCGAACTCCTGGGCTCAGGCAATCCTCCCACCTCGGCCTCCCAAAGTGCTGGGATTACAGATGTGAGCCGCCACGGCCGGTTCTGGGTAATCTTTTGTGGGATCATTCGCCATGGGAGCAACTCTATCTGCGGGGTGAGTTTGTAGGATGAGGATTCTTCCACCTCAGCCTCCCAAGTAACAGGGACCACAGGCGCACACACCATGCCCAGCTGATTTTGTTTTTTAGATACATGGTCTTGCCATGTTGCCCAGGCCTGACTTGAACTCCTGACCTCAATCAATCTGCCCACCTCGGCCTCCCAAAGTGCTGGGATTTCAGGCGTGAACCACGGTGCTGGCCCTACTGTCTTCTTTTTTTGTTTGTTTGTTTCCAAGACAGAGTCTCACTCTGTCCCCCAGGCTGGAGTGCAGTGGTGCATTCTTGGCTCACTGCAACTTCTGTCTCCAGGGTTCAAGCAATTCTCCTGCTTCAGCCTCCTGAGTAGCTGGGATTACAGGCATACACCATCACGCCCGGCTAATTTTTATATTTTCAGTAGAAACAGGGTTTCACCATGTTGGCCAGGCTGGTCTCGAACTCCTGACCTCAGGTGACATGCCCACCTCGGCCTCGCAAAGTGCTGGGATTACAGGTGTGGGCCACCGCACGCCTGCTGTCTTTTAAATCACTTTTTTCCTACAGTTCCTTCTCTATCCTTTGCCCTTTTTCTCTCCGGGCCATTGGGCTGTGGAGGAATCAGAGCCTTTGGCCTGAAGAAACCCCCACAGCCACCCCCGGCCCCTCCACCCGCCACGGCCCCCTCAGCCGCTGCCGTCCAGTCCCACAAGGACTTCAGAGCACTGACTGCAGGGGGCACAGGGTACCCGAAGTTTCCACCCTGCATGCTTCCAGCTTGGCTGAGAAAGGAGCTGCCGGCCATGGAGGCTGTCAGGAAAGTGCCCTGAGGGTGAGAGATGCACAAGGGTCCTCGGGGACGTCTTCAGGAAGGAGCTGAGCAGGTCCTCAGCTCGCCCCACCTCCCTGACAGGTGTACACCCAGCGGGGGCTGAGTGGGCCCTCCTCTGTCTCTGTGGCCTCCTTGGTACCATGAGCACAGGGCCCGGTCATGGACACCATCAGCCAGGAGTGTCCCTTCCAGAAAGGGGGAGCTGCCCGGGAAGGTGTTCAAGAGTGCCCGGTCCTTCAGTGACAGCACTGTGACCACTCCAGGTGCCTGGCACAGGCAGAGGTGGTGGCCGCCAGAGCTGGGGAACACTCCCAGGGTGTAAGGCCAAGGCCTTGGTCAGGAGGACGTGATGCTCGGTGTCGCTGGGGTGAAGCTCCGGACCCCGGAGGGAGGACCTGCTCCCCTGATGGGAGGACGGGAGCTGGGGGTCGAGCTCTGCAGATTTTAGCCGCAGCCCTGGGGACCCAGCCCTGTCCCTCAAGCCTGCCCAGGCTGGGCAGGGGCTTCTCTGCAGGCTCAGCTGGGCGAGGCCGGGTCAGGCAGGCAGGAGGGGAGGAAGGCAGTTCTCCTGAGGCGGAGTTGGGGACTGACGGGGAGAGGCTGTGCCCCAGAGAGGCTCTGCATGGGGTCACCCTGCCCGCGATCAGCTGCAGAGGAGCCCGGCCTGTGGACCCGGGATTTGTGGGGGGCACTTCTGTGGGGGCAGGGGGGTCGGTGTCCAGGTGCTGCGGGGCCATAGGGTGAGTGCCCGGTGTGCCCTTGGTGGGTGCCAACTCCCTGCTCAGCTCTGTGCTGATGAAGGAGAGAACCCGCTCTTGTCCTGAAGGACTTAGGCCTGACCCCCGAGGAAAGGCCAGCACAAAAACACCAGGGGTCAGGTGCTCACGCCTGTAATCCCAGCACGTTAGGAGACCAAGGTCGGAGGATGGCCTGGGGCCTCGAGTTCAAGACCAGCCTGGACAGCACGGCGAGACCCTGTCTCCACAAAAATAAAAAAATTGGGCCAGGCGTGGTGGCCCACACCTGTAATCCCAGCACTTTGGGAGGTCGTGGCAGGTGGATCATGAGGTCAGGAGTTCAAGACCAGCCTGGCCAACATGGTGAAACCCCATCTCTACTAAAAATGTAAAAATTAGCCGGGCGTGATGGCGCACACCTGTAGTCCCAGCTACTCAGGAGGCTGAGGCAGGAGAACTGCTTGAAACCCAGAGGCAGAGGTTGCAGTGAGCCAAGATTGCACCACCACACTCCAGCCTGGGCCACAGAGTGAGACTCAAAAAAAAAAAAAAAAAAAAATAGCCGGTGTGGCAGTGGGTCAGGCAGCCTCATCCGGCCTCTGAGGAGCTGCAGAGACAGAGGGCAGGTGGTTCACAGGCCAGAGAGGTGCAGACCGGGGTCGGCTCACCTGCAAGCGACTCCAGGCCCCAACCTCCCTGGCAGCCTTTGCCTCGCCTGCTCACGGCCCTCGGGCAGCCCGGGCTGTGGGCACCAAGGGGTCCTGCCGGCTTCTCAGGCAGCAGAGTCCTCCGGGTCCTGAGTGTGGCGGGGCTGAGGTCCTGTGTGTGCCTCGGGAACATTCAGGAGGCAAAGAAGGACGGGAAGGGACTGAAACCGCTCCCTCCGCCCACACCCACTCCCACCCGAGGCACCAGAGGCAGCCTCAAAAAAAGCAAAAGGTCCGGCCTGCAGTGGATCTCAGGGACGCAGGAGGGGAGGCCAGGGTGCAGACAAAGGCGGGGACCAAAAAGCCCTGTGGTTCTAGAACATTCCTAGCTGGGCCTTGATCCGTGGCACCGTCAGGGGGTGTGGCCGCCCAGGGGAGGCTGGAGACGTGAGCTGCAGTCACGAACCGACTGGCTTCTGTGTAGGCACTGAAGGCCAAAGATCTGACCATCAGCCTCTGGCCACAGGGCTGGAGCTTGGCCCGGGGCCCCCACAGCATGAGGGTTCAGGGAAGAATGGCAGAAACCCACCGCTGGGAACCAGGAGACCCTGGGGCATCACTCCCTGATCTTGGGCAGGCTGCCCTCAGGCCTTCCTGTGCCTCAGTTTCCCCTCTGTGACATGGAGATGGGAGGTTTGTTGTGAGGATTTGTGATGGTGAATCTGGTCCAAAGCTGTGGCGGCCCTGCTGGGAGGACCCCGAGGACCCCACTTGCCTGAGCGGCTGGCCACCTGGCATTTGCAGGGCTAGGGCTAGGGCTGGGCCAGGGGGCTGGGGGCCACTCGCCCTGAAGGCTCCTCCTGGTACCTGCCCCTGGTGAATCAGGGCTGCAGCCTGGCCTGGGCCTCAGGCTCTGTGACTTAATGGCACTATCTCAATATTTTCTGCAGCTTCTGTGGTGCTGCCTGGACTCGGCCACAGGGAGGTGCCCTGGCCATGCAGAGGCTGTTTGTGGACCGATGCCAGGCGCACCCTCACCCAGACGCGAGTCTCCGCTCCGGCCTCATCCCTGCCCCACCCCACACTCAGGGAACCCCCTCCCCATCTTTTAGGCTGATTTTCTCAGTGCATTCTCTGGGCTGCCAGGGCCAGGGCGGATAACCCGCCTGACCCCACCCACATGGCTGTCGGTATCCACCTGTCGGCCCCACCTGTGTGTCCTGGAAGGCAGGGCCCGAGTCTCTCTCACTCCGCACACCACAGCCTCACCCAGCAGCAGACATTGTCGAACAGCAGTAAATGTTTGTTGAATGAACAAGGAGCCTGATAGAGCTGGGGCGGGGCGCGGTGGGGCGCAGAGGGCAGTGATCAGCAGGAAACAGTGATGACCAGGCCTCGGGAAGGAGCCATGGTTACTCCCGGCAGGTGGGACCCTGCAGTCAGCACAGATTCCTCACGGCTCCACCCTCAGGACTGGGGAAGGAGAAATCAGAATTCCTGGGAATTATCAGAAATTCTCACAATCATACATTAGTCTGTATTCGTCCTATAACATGTTCTTTTCATGTTTGTAAATAACATTGACTCACCATCATGATAAGAGTACATCATTTTCTGTGATAGAATCATACTAAACTTTTTGGGGCTTTTCTATTTTAAAAAGATTTAATAATATATACGTGGTTCAGTGTGATTTAAAACAGATCTGGAGGCTGGGCAAGGTGGCTCACACCTGTAATCCCAGCACTTTGGGAGGTGGAGGCGTGTGGATCACCTGAGGTCAGGAGTTCAAGACCAGCCTGGCCAATATGGTGAAACTTCGTCTCTACTAAAAATACAAAAATTAGCCAGGCATGGTGGCATGCGCCTGTAATCCCAGCTATTCAGGAAGCTGAGGCAGGAGAATCACTTGAACCCAGGAGGCAAAGGTTGCAGTGAGCCAAGATTACACCGCTGAACTCCAGCCTGGGCAATAGGGCAAGACTCCATCTCAAAAAAAAAAAAAAAAAAAAAAACAGATCTGTAATATGCAGGTTTCTTATAGGTAATAAAAATAAAACAAAAATAATAATAAATAGGCCAGGCACAGTGGCTCACGCCTATAATCCCAGCACTTTGGGAGGTCGAGGTGGGCAGATCATGAGGTCAGGAGTTCGAGACCAGCCTGACCAACATGGTGAAATGCCGTCTCTACTAAAAATACAAATATTAGCCGGACGTGGTGGCTTACGCCTGTAGTTATAGCTACTCAGGAGGCTGAGGCAGGAGAATTGCTTGAACCTGGGAGGCAGAGGTTGCAGTGAGTTGAGATGGAGCCACTGCACTCTAGCCTGGGTGACAGAGCAAGACTCCATCTCAAAAAATAAATTAATTAATTAATTTAATTAAAATAAATAAATAAAACAGATCTGGCCATGAGCCACTGGATTGCCTTTATCCTTCTTAAAATACTTTCAATGTTTACCAAGCTGTTTATTCGTCATTATGGAGATCTAAGAAGTTTTGCTTAATAAGGACATGAAGTTTTAGCAGCATTTCCAAGGATAGGTAGCTTGTAGCAAACACTCAAGCACTAGAAAATGGCACACAGCCTCCAGGGTGATGTCCAGTACCGCGGTGCTCACTCCCGCGGGCAAGGCTGGCACCAGGGGCTGGAGGCGCCCACCTGAGGGCTCCCAGCAGGCAGCCTCGAGCACAGGGTGAGGACAGTGTAGGAGGCGTGAGGAATCCCTGCTGTTGATGGTACGGGGCCAGGCAGGCTCCCTGGTGCCAATGGCACTTGGTCTCATCGTTAGCACCGCACACAGGATCGCACACGTACACCCAACACCAGCCTGGAGCCAGGCTGGCCGATTGCTGCAGCATCTCTTCCCATCCCAAAATGTCGACTTCACATGCCTCATTTCCTGCTCCAGCTTCTGAATGGACACCCTGGAGTACTCCAACCAGCAATATATTTTGTGCTAGTCCCACCAAAGCAGGGCTCGAGGGATGGGCTGATGAAAGGCAGGAATGCTTGTTCTTCAAAGAAGCAGCTATAGGCCAGAGGTGGTGGTTCATGCCTGTAATCCCAGCACTTTGGGAGGCCGAGGTGGGAGGATTGCTTGAGGCCAGGAATTTGAGACCAGCCTGGGCAATATGGTGGGACCCCCATCTCTTACTAAAAATTATACAAATTAGCTGGGCTTGGTGGCATGTGCCTGTGGTCCCAGCTAACTCGGGAAGCTGAGGTGGGAGGATCACTTGAGCCCAGGAGTTTGAGGCTACAGTGAGCTCTGATCACACCACTGCATTCCAGCCTGGGCAACACAGCAAGACCCTGTCTCAAAACCAATCCACCAACCAAACAAACAAACCAAACAAAATGCAGCTGTCCACACAGGAAGCTATATGAAGTGACCTTTTGTTTTACTGAGACGCTTTGCTTGCAAGTTGTTGCAGGAACAGCTCACCTCCCCAGCAGGCTGGGCAGAGCTCTTTCCAGGCCTGTTGGGAACAAAGGTGTTCCTTGCACGCTTTGGGTGTTCACTTTCGGGTGATCAGCAGGAAACAGTGACCTGCTCACTGCCTCGGGAAGGAGCCGTGGTTACTCCCGGCAGGCGGGACCCTGCAGTCAGCACAGATTCCTCATGGCTCCACCCTCAGGACTGGGGAAGGAGACATCAGAATTCCTGGGAACTGGCAGAAATTCTCACAATCATACATTAGTCTTCGTCCTATAACGTGTTCTTTTCATGTTTTTAAGTAATGTTGACTCACCATCATGATAAGAGTAAATCATTTTCTGTGGTAGAATCATACTAAACATTTCGGAGCTTTTCTGTTTACAAAAAAGATTTAATAATCTGTGGTTCAGTGTTATTTAAAACAGATCTGTACATGTACAGGTTTCTTTTTGTTTCTTTTTTTCTGTTTGTTTGTTTTTTTTTGAGATGGAGTCTCGCTCTGTCGCCCAGGCTGGAGTGCAGTGGTGCGATCTCGGCTCACTGTAACCTCCGCCTCCTGGGTTCCCGCCATTCTCCCGCCTCAGCCTCCTAAGCAGCTGGGACTACAGGCGCCCGCCATCAGGCCCAGCTAATTTTTTGTATTTTTAGTAGAGATGGGGTTTCACCGTGTTAGTCAGGATGGTCTTGATCTCCTGACTTCGTGATGCACCCACCTCGGCCTCCCAAAGTGCTGGGATTACAGGTGTGAGCCACCGCGCCCGGCCTACAGGTTTCTTATAGGTAACAAAAATAAAATAAAAATAATAAACAGTATATAAAACAGATCTGGCCAGAGCCACTGGATGGCCTTCATCTTTCTTAAAATATTTCCAACATTTATCAAGCTGTTTATTCATCATTATGGAGATCTAAGAAGTTTTGCTTAATAAGGACATGAAGTTTTAGCAGCATTTCCAAGGATAAGTAGCTTGTAGCAAACACTCAAGCACTAGAAAATGGCACACAGCCTCCAGGGTGATGTCCAGTACCACGGTGCTCACCCCTGTGGGCAAGGCTGGCACCAGGGGCTGCGCCCACCTCAGGGCTCCAAACCACAGCTTCCTCCCTACTGGAACCCAGGAGGCTCGTCCAGCAGGAGCCGTTCTCCTCCTTTGTTTGTATGTTTGTTTTGAGACAGAGTCTTGCTTTGTCATCCAGGCTGGAGTGCAGTGGCACCATCTCACCTCACTGCAACCTCCACCTCCTGGGTTCAAACGATTCTCCTGCCTCAGCCTCCCGAGTAGCTGGGATTACAGGCGCGCGCCACCATGCCCAGCTAATTTTTGTATTTTAAGTAGAGATGGGGTTTCACCATGTTGGCCAGGCTGGTCTCAAACCCCTGACCCTCAAATAATCCGCCTGCCTCAGCCTTCCAAACTGCTGGGATTTACAGGCCCGAGCCCCCATGCCCGGCCAGTTCTCCTTTTTGTCTTGGTGAAGGGCCGTGGGGTGGGGTCCACTGACCGTCAACAAGACTGTGCAGCAGAAGTTGTCTCCTTGGTGCCCTGGACTCCGTGTCCTCTTCTGGAACCCTTGACCCTTTCCCCAGACAGACACCCAGCACTCAGCTGTTGTCCAGCCAGCTTAGGAGGCAATAACTCACGGGCACCTTGGAATGAAGGGTGCGTGAGGCCCTCCTGTACATGCCCACATGCTAAAGAGAAGACCCATGGGAGGACATTGTGCACCCTGAGGGGGTCGAGTCTTGGGGAAGGCCTGAGTTTTTGCAGTCCGTGAACCCAAAAATATCTGAGACGAGCCTCAATCAATTTAGAAAGCTTATTTTGCCCAGGTTAAGGTGTGCCTGTGACACACCACAGGAGGTCCTGATGACACGCGCCCAAAGTAGTCAGGGCGCAGCTTCTTCTCATACATTTCAGGGAGACAAGACACGTCATCAACACATGTAAGACGGCCAGGCGCGGCGGCTCACGCCTGTAATCCTAGCACTTTCGGAGGCCGAGGTGGGCAGATCACCTGAGATCAGGTGTTCCAGACAAGCTTGGCCAATATGGAGAAACCCAGTCTCTACTAAAAATGCGAAAATCGGCTGGGTGTGGCGGCGTGCCCCTGTAGTCCCAGTTACTTGGGATGCTGAGGCAGGAGAATCACTTGAACTGCAGAGGCGGAGGTTGCAGTGAGCCGAGATCGCACCATTGCACTCCAGCCTGGGCAACAGAGCAAGGCTCCAACTCAAAATAAATAGATAAATAAATAAATAAATAAATATTAAAATATATATATGTAAGATGTACATTGGTTTGGTCTAGAAAGGCAGGACAACTTGGGACCACTCGAAGCAGGGCCTTCCAGTTAATAGGTAGATAAGCAACAGATGGTTGCATTCTAGGTCTCTGATCAGCCTTTCACTGAATACATAATCCACGTGTGAGGGGGGCAGGGGAAGGGCCACGTGTGCCTTACTCTGGCTCCGTGAAACAACAGGGCAGAGGAAGCAGTCAGATACGCGTTTGTCTCAGGGGAGCAGAGGGATGACTTTGAGATCTGTCCTTTGTCTGCACCTGTGAAGGTAAGCTGTCCATTCACATTGCCAGGGTGAAATCCCACACAACTGCTCTAGGGTAAAGATCTTGAGCCCCACAGGGAATTTCCTTGTGCACAAATTGTGAGGGAGATGTGTGGCTTTTTTTTTTTTTTTTTTTTTTTTTAATCTCTGTAGCTGTCTTATTTGGGAATAAAATGGGAGCAGGTTTGCCTGACAGTTCCCAGTGTGACTTTTCCCTTTGGCTTAGTGACTGTGGTCCCAAGATTTATTTCCCTTTCACAGGTCCTTGAGAACTAACAAGGTAGCCACCCACAGCCTCATGAACGCCGGCAGAGGACATGAGCCTCCTGGGTCAGACACAAAGGTCTTTGTCACCCCCGGTTGCGCAGAGGCAGGGCCAGCATGTCCGGGCAGCCTCAGCTCCCGTTGGGGGATGTGAAGAGGGCGAAGTACCCCTGCAAGCTGGGGTGTGCATTGCAGGAGATGACCCTGTTCTTATAGAACCCGAATCTTTTATAACAGGCAGTAAGCATACCTGTCCTAAGCTCCTGAGTGAGACCCTCTCTCTTTCTTCCAAGGCTGTCTGCTGTACAAGCGTCCCTGAAAAGACAACCTGAAACAAAGGCTCTGGTCACAACGACACAAAAATACCAGAGGCCCAGGGAGAGTCACCTCCCAGCCAGATGAGCCTCTGGGCTTCCACTGTGGAGCAGAGGAGCTTTTTGTTAGGCAGTGGACTGGGGGAGACATTTGGGAGCAAGGCCCACGAGTGGTCAGTGCTGGCCTGGGGCAGGACAGAGCTGACTTCCCTCAGCTCACACAGGCATCTCAGAGAAGCACTGGCTGGGGTCCCCTGGCCATGACTGCCATGCACAGGGACACAGGCACAAGAGTGAGAATAGCCTCTGCTGCTGCTTGCAAAGCCCTGGAAAGAGCCAGCCCTGGGCAAAGCCAAGAGTCACAAGGAGCAGGGGTGTCCTGTGGCAGCCCTGTCCAT
The DNA here is from genome assembly GCF_002776525.5 of Piliocolobus tephrosceles. Taxonomy (NCBI): domain Eukaryota; kingdom Metazoa; phylum Chordata; class Mammalia; order Primates; family Cercopithecidae; genus Piliocolobus; species Piliocolobus tephrosceles. The sequence continues at coordinate 145,630,337 of NC_045441.1, forward strand.
CCTGCCACTCTGCCCGTCACCTCCTGGGCGTCTCTGGAAGATCTGAGGCCTCCGTGCAGAGCCCCACCCAGACTGGTTCTCCTGGAAATGCCAGCTCCTCCCTGCTCTGGGGACCTGCCCTTCCCTGAACAGGCCCCTCTGTCTCAGCAAGATGGCAAGCTCAGCTTGTTCACACTCACATGTAAATGACTGAATGACAAGAGCCTCTCGGGCAGAGGAGGGATCAGAGGGCGGACTGGGTCTTTCAGGAGGGTTTTCTCCAGGGGGATTGGGAGACATTTCTCAGGGGCTGGGGTTGGGTGGAGGCACCTGCCTGCTCCAGCCCTGCCCAGGAGGCATGGGGGCACCCAGGGATGACTGAGGAAGGGCTCAAGCGCAGTGTGGGGCTGTGTGTGGGAAGGCAGGAGCCAGGTGGAGGCCCAAGGGGAAGGGAGTGAGTCAGGCAGGGCAGTCAGACAGGCTTGCCTGGTGCGTCAGGAGGCGGGCCCAGGACAGGTGTGTGTGTCTGTGTAGGGGGCACGCATGCTCTTCAGCTCAGCCTTTCAAGCGAAGGCTGCCTCTGTCCCTGATGCGGCCTCATCTGGGGTCGCATGACCCTTCTGTGGCTGGAAACGGCACCGCCAGCCACTCCTGAAGTCACTTGCCTTCCCTAGGGCTTTGGTGCCCAGGGCACCGTGCAAATGTGCTCTGGGAAGGAACAGCACAGGCCGTGCTCACCTGGGCCAGGAGGGCAGGGCCTCAAGGCTGCAGGGAGACTCACGGGAGGGGAGAGGGCTGAGGGTGCTGGGAGGATTGGGGGGATTGGGAGGTGCTGGTGCCCACCCCCAGGTGGCTGGAAGCGAGCACAGTGGCCCAAAGCCCCTCCAGGTGAAGGAAGAGGGAAAGGTCCAGGGAACCGTCCGTGCACCTGTGAGTGGGGCCAAGGCCTTGCCCCAGGACACGGCAATCGCTGCATGGCCCAGCGCAGCGAGCGGGCGACCCGCGTGGCTCCGGTTGCTTCCCAGTTACTCTTGGCCACGTGTGCAGCCTGGAAGCAGGAGCTCTGCGCTGGTTTCACAGCCCTGGAGCCTGGGGGAAGAACCAGTCGCCTGAATGGGGATGGGGAGGCGCAGGGGTGCCAGGGGGCCCTTCCAGGGGGTGCAGCTCTGCCATTCAAGGTCCAGAAAAATGACACAGGAAGAAGAGTTAGAACAGATTCTGAATCGTTCAGCCTCAGCAGGAAGAAAACTCCGTCCCTGCTCCACCAGCTTGAGGACCTAGTGCCAGGCACGGAGGGACAGGTGCTGCAGGACCCCGTGCGTGCGGCCCCGAGAATTCTCGGACTCCTAGAGACAGAAAGAAGAGCGGGGGTGCCGGGGGACGGGAGTCAGCGTTTCGCGGGGACAGAGGTTCAGCTTGGGAAGATGGAAGGTTCTGCGGACGATGGCGGTGATGCCTGCACATAAGTGCGAATGTGCTCGATGCCACCGAACTGTGTGCTTGAAAACGGTTGAGATGGTACATGTTATGTTATTTAGATGAGCTTTACCACAATTTTTAAAAGATCAAGAAGTGAGCTGGGCGCGGTGGCTCACGCCTGTAATCCAGCACTTTGGGAGGCCGAGGTGGGCAAATCACCTGAGGTTGGGAGTTCGAGACCAGCCTGACCAACATGGTGAAACCGTCTCTACTAAAAGTACAAAATTAGCCGGGGTGGTGGCGCATGCCTGTAATTCCAGCTGCTCAGGAGGCTGAGGCAGGAGAATCGCTTGAACCCAGGAGGCGGAGGTTGTGGTGAGCAGGAGATCGTGCCGTTGCACTCCAGCCTGGGCAACAAGAGTGAAACTGTCTCAAAAAAAAAAAAAAAAAAAAAAATCAAGAAGTGAAAATTTAGACCATGATCCCCAAGTGAAAGCAGATGAAAATCGGCGGAGAGGGTGAGGCCCGTGGAAAGCAGGGGAGGACGAGGACAATTTCCCTTTGGAAATCCACTCCGGGGGGCCTCGGCCAGGAGCCGGACTGCCGGGGGGATGCTGCACCCCTACTCTGCAGAGGAGGAATCCCAGCCGGGGGACGGGCCGCCCGAGGTCACAGAGGGGCGTGCCACCAGGGGTGCGGCAGGAGGGCGGTGGGGAGGAGGCCAAGGCAGTGTCTGAGGCTGCGTGCAGGGGCCGTGTGTTCACCTGGGCGCCGGGCTGCAGAGGGGGGTCGCAGGGCAGATGGGAGAGGATGGGGGCTCCAGCCAGGCCTTCAGAGACTGCGTGCTTGGAGGAGCATTTGGCATCACTCGATACTAATGTGCAAACGTGAGCCCCAAGAGCAAGTCAAGGGTGTTCCCAGCTGGGCTCTGGGAGCTGAGACAAAAGCCAGTGACCTCCCACCCGCCGTGGCAGGACAAGCAGAGCGTGGTCTCCACACAAGAGGCACGAGCCTGCGGACCAGGGAGGGCCCTGGGCTGGCATCACATAGCACAGCAATGCCGGCAGCAGCGCAGTCTCAGGCTCTCCCCGCCCTGATGATTCTCCACTCCTGACACAAGGGTCATGTGGTCTGGGGGGACCTTTGGCCCAGCTGCAGGGGACCAGCTCAGGAAGACGCCTCCTTGGCTCCGTATGTGTCAAGAAGAAGGAAAGGATGGATTCCTCGTGTCCATGTAGAGGCAGAACGTGCTTCCGAAAGGACGGATGAGTGACCGTTGCCTCGGCTGCCTGGGCCCTGAAGGGCTCCTCGATCCTGTTGAATATTCTGTTCTCAAGGACCTCGGAGAAATCGTGTCGCAGTTTAACGTCTCTGCCTTGCCGCCACCCAGATCTCTCCTTCCCAAACCTTTAGTGAACAGCAGCACCAGGAGGGCTCACTGAGCATGTGCGCCGGTGCGCCTGTGAGCGTTGTGTGTGTGTGTGTGTATCTGTGTACATGTGTATTTGTAGGTATGTGTGTATCTGTGCGAATGTGTGTGTGTGTGGGTGTGTATGAATATGTGTGGGAGGGTGTGTGTATCTGTGTGATGTGTGTGGGTGTGTGAGTGGGTGTGTTCCACGTGTGTATGTGCTTGTGCGTGTACATGCAGCTCTGCAGTGGGCCTGGCCTCGCCTGGTCCTGTGGGAGGCCAGGACCGTGGAGTCCTAGAGTGGGTACCACGTGTGTCCGCGTGGAGCTGGACATGCTTCTGGGGGCCACGCACCCTGACCCTGATCCTCTCCGGTGAAGAGGCCAGGGGCGGGCGGAACTGGGTCAGGCTCCGGGACACAGCTTCACCCTGTCAGCGCAGCCAGGGCTGAGGAGGACAGGGGAGCCCTGGACAGCCCGTCCCTGGGTGGGCCTGGCCTTCCCGGCCCTGACTCAGCGTGAAGGGGCAGACAGGGCGCGGCCGCCCACGGGGATTCCCAGTTCCAGCCCCAGCCCAGGGCCCAGCCCCTCCCAGCGCTGGGCGAGGCCCCAGGTGAGGCCTAAAGATCCTCGGGCTGGGACGGCAGATGCATGTACCTTCCAAGACAGGGACGCTGCTGGTGGCAGGAGGGGCTCCGGGCCCTGCCTTCCTTCCCAGGGGCTGGACCAGGCAGTGCTGGGCGTGGTTCTCAACATTGCCCGAGAAAAAGCGTGAGAAGTGCACACAGGGCTCTGGGGTCTGCACAGCTCATGGCCCCCTGAGGGCAGGGAGAGCTGCTGCCGGGGCCAGGCCTCTGACCCCACAGTCTCAGGCCCTCCCCGCCCTCATGAGTCTCCACTCCTAACACAAGGGTCACGTGGTCTGGAAGGACCTTTGACCCAGCTGCAGGGGACTCTCTCAGGGAGACCCCTCCTTGGAGGACTTGTTCTCTGATCTCCAGACGTTTAGGCTGAAAGTGCAGAGATTAGGAGTCGGACAGAGGGGTCTGCGAGCAGCGCTGTGCACGCTCCGCTCACCTGAACGGCATCGTCTGAGTCACTTTTGATAAAATTCATAGGAGGCCACCGGTTTGGCCTGAGCTCCTGCACTAGGCCCGGCAGACCAGACCAAAACACAGCCACCCGTGCTAGAGTTCCACGTCACCACACCAAAACCAACTTCATCTCACCTTCCCGGAAACCAGGAGACAGAGAATAGCCTCAAGCAAGCCAGGTTTTGCCAGCATGATGAGGAAGTCGCCTCTGCTGGAACCTTCCAAGGAAAACCTCTTGGAAACGACCTCTTGTTCTGTGTCTACTTCCTCAGCCCCTTTCTGTCTACAAAACCAACCTCCTCTACCCAGCACGCCAGAGCCCTCCTTCTGTTTTATACAATGATCTGTGCCTGGGTCTAGAGTTGCAAAAAGAGCCATTAAGACCGTTCAATGGGGGCTGGGCACGGTGGTTCACGCCTGTAATCCCATCACTTTGGGAGGCTGAGACAGGCCGATCACCTGAAGTCAAGAGTTCAAGACCAGCTTGACCAACATGGGGAAACACCATCTCTACTAAAAATACAAAATTAGCCGGGCGTGGTGGCGCACGCCTGTAATCCCAGCTACTCAGGAGGCTGAGGAAGGAGAATCGCTTGAACCAGGGAGGCAGAGGTTGTGGTGAGCCCAGATCGAGCCACTGCACTCCAGCCGGGGCAACAAGAGCGAAACTCCGTCTCAAAAAAAAAAAAAAAACTTTCAATTGTGGCTGGGCACAATGGCTCACGCCTGTAATCCCA
>NC_045441.1:145639975-145652055 GCF_002776525.5 Piliocolobus tephrosceles
GCGGCGCCGTCCTCCGTGTCTGAGCTTCTGTCATTTCCGCTGTGCTCTGTGAGTGGCATCAGGCCGCAGGTCACCTTGAGGGGTGGCTTCCCACACAGCGGAAGCCCCAGAGGCCGCTCTGAGTGTGGCGGGCGCCAAGAGTCCGGGGTGGAGGAGCCCGGGGTGGAGGACCCCGGGGTTTGCTCCTCGGGATGGAGGCTCAGCGCCCTGCAGTCTGCAGCCGCGGCGAACCCGCTGCCAGGCACATTCCTGAGAAGGGCTCTGCAGGGGCGAGGTGTGCAAGGCTCTGGAACCTGCCAGGATGCGCTGATGTAGCAACTCACTCCCGGTGGCATCGTTCCATGGGCACGCACCCCTTAGAGAAATGAGGAATGACTCAGATGATCGGCTTCTACAAGTCTCTGCTGCCATTTTAGGGGCCCCCTAAGCTTCCAGCTGTTTTTTATTTTGCTTTGTTTGCGGTTTGGTTGGAGGACAAAGTGAGTAGGACTCCTGTCCCAAGGAGAGGACTTGTCCAGCCCGCCCACCACGCGTCCAGCCTGCCCTCCAGAGCTGCACCACAGCCTGTGTGGAGAGGAAAAGAGCAGCTCTCTGGCAGAGGCCTCAGCACAGCGATGCGAACTCCTCACACCCATGCAGAATTCTCCCACGCGTGCCAGGGAGCCCAGGTCCACCTCTCAGGAAGGCCGCCTCCCCAGCGTCCGGCACGTGGCCGGCTCTGCAGGGGAGCTGGAGGCTGGGGTACCCCACACAGCTTCTCTCCGTCCACCTGCGAGGAGTCTCCTGCACTGGAACCGGGTGAGAAACTCCCGCGGTGGGAGGAGAGCCCACGCAGGTGTTGCAGACGCCTGGTGTCACTTTCCCTGGTGGTCTAAGGAGATGGCATTCATTCACCAACATGCCACTCCATTGTTCGGAAATAAAAACGCCATTAGTCCTGCCTCTGTCAGGCTGAAGGCAGCCAGGGCCCTGGAGCCAAGAATGGCTTGTACATTTATGGAGGGTTGCAAAAGACAAACAAGGGAAGGAGGATCGCTTGAGGCCACAAGTTTGAGACCAGCCCAGGCAACAAAGCAAGATCTCATCTCTACAAAAAAAAAAAAAAAAAAAAAAAAACAAAGGCCGGGAATGGTGGCTCACCTGTGTAATCCCAGCACTTTGGGGCTAGCAAATTGCTTGAACCTAGGAGTTTGGGACCAGCCTGGGCAACATGGTGAAACCCATCTCTACTAAAAAATACAAAAAAGTAGCTGCTCAGAAGGCTATTGTGGGAGGATCACCTGAGCCCTGGAAGTCAAGGCTGCAGTGAGCTGTGTTTGTGCCACTGTGCTCCAGCCTGGGTGACAGGAGTGAGACTGTCAAAAAACAAAACAAAACAAAACAAAACTAGCCTGGCATTGTGGTGCATGCCAGTATCCCCAGCTACTTGGGGCAGGAGGATCGTGGGAGCCGGTATGCGAGGCTGCAGTGTGCGGTGAGCAATTATTACACCGCCGCATTCCAGCCTGGGTAACAGTGATCCTGTCTCAAAATACATAAATATATCCAGGAAGTAATTCGATCACATTAATTTAAAGACAACACAGGCCGGGCACGGTGGCTCAAGCCTGTAATCCCAGCACTTTGGGAGGCCGAGACGGGCAGATCACGAGGTTAGGAGATCGAGACCATCCTGGCGAACACAGTGAAACCCCATCTCTACTAAAAAATACAAAAAACTAGCCAGGCGAGGTGGCGGGCGCCTGTAGTCCCAGCTACTCGGGAGGCTGAGGCAGGAGAATGGCGTAAACCCGGGAGGCGGAGCTTGCAGTGAGCTGAGATCTGGCCACTGCACTCCAGCCTGGGCGACAGAGCGAGACACCGTCTCAAAAAAAACAAACAAAAAAAGACAACACAGCTGAACATATGATGGCAAATACAAAATGTATGACTCCAATATATAATATGAAACCTTAGAGCATTTATTCCCCTTTGCTAAGAGGGTCTGAATTCATTTTGCAGGGCTGCCAGAACAGCATCCCACAGACTGAGCAGCTTAAATAAGAGATTGATCGTCTCACATTCTGAGGGCTGGAAGGCCAAGGTCAAGGTGTAGGCAGGGCTGGTTCCTCAGTGGCTCTGCAGGATGATTCTGTCCCAGGCCACTTCCCTTGGCTGATCAGTTGTCCTTGGCCCTCGGTGTCCTCAAAAGTGGTCCTTCTGTGCGTATCTGGGTCTTGATCTCTTCTGGTAAGGACTCCAATCAGATTGGAAGAGGGGCTGCCCTAATGACCTCCTTTTGGCTTAATTATCTCTTGGCAGACCCTGTCTGCAAGTACAGTCACATTCTGGGTACTGGGAGTTGGATTTGAACGTAGGGCTTGGGGAGCACTGTTCCCCCATAACAAGGCCTCTGGGGAAAAGTTCAAAAATCTGTTAAAAGAAGGAGAAGACAGGAGAATCGCATCGCTTGAACCCGAGAGGCGAAAGTTGCAGTGAGCCAAGATCGCACCACTTCACTCCAGCCTGGGCAACAGAGCAAGACTTTGTCTCAAAAAAAAAAAAAGAAAAGAAAAGAAAAGAAAAGAAAAAAGAAAAGAGAGAACGGCAGAGCCTTCTGTTCTGCCTGGAAGGTTATCCATGAGGCCTTAGTGAGCGAAAGAGACATTCTGGGGGAGTCTAAACTGTGTTCCCATGTGTACGTTCAGGCTACCGACCTGTGGACCTGTAGCTCGAGTGGAATGGCAGGGGCCTATGTTATAGACAGGGCACGCTTTGAATTTTCCTGACAACGTGCGTTTTATCTATTATAGGCACACATTTTTAAAACTGGAAATAAAAACCAAAGCAAACACAAGAAAACAAAAACCCCCAAACAGATGAGTAAGGGGAACCACTCAGGATGTGCAAACCATGCGCCCACGTTCTAGTTCGGAGCAGCCAGAACACAGACCTGCCTGTCACAGGCGCCCACTTCCTGGTGTCGGGCAGCCCAGAAACCGCCTTGTCATCAGCGTTGCTTGGTGAGCACAGCTCCAGGCAAACAGTGCATGCTTTTCTCAACTGTCTTTCCGAGCCCAGCTCCCGCCTGATGGGAACATTCAGTATGTCTTCCTCGGAAGAGGCCACATCAACCCTGACCCAGCCACTTTCTCTGTCTTCTTCTTCTTTTTTTTTTTTTCTTTCTTTTTTTTTTTTTTTTTTTTGAGACGGAGTATCACTCTGTCGTCCAGGCTGGAGTGCAGTGGTGCAATCTCGGCTCACTGTAACCTCTGCCTTCTGGGTTCAAGTAATTCTCCTGTCTCAGCCTCTCAAGTAGCTGGGACTACAGGCACGTGCCACCACATCCAGCTAATTTTTGTATTTTTAGCAGAGATGGGGTTTTACCATGTTGGCCAGGATGGTCTTGATCTCTTGACCTCATGATCTGCCTGCCTCGTCCTCCCAAAGTGCTGGGATTACAGGCATGAGTCACTATGCCCAGCCCTGTTTTTTTTTTTTTTTTTCCAGTAGAGATGGGGTTTTGCCATGTTGCCCAGGCTGATGTCGAACTCCTGAGCTCAGGCAATCTGCCCACCTTGGCCTCCCTAAGTGCCAGGATTATAGGCATGAGCCACTGTGCCCGGCCGACCTGCCCTTCTTTTCAGTCGCTGCATAGTCTCCATTGCACGGTCCTACTGTGTTCATCTCACCAATTCCTTAGCAATTAGTGCTTAGCATAGCTGCAGTCTCTGCCACTCCCACTATGGTTGCAGAGCGTGTCCTGGCATATATTTAATGTGTTTCACTTTGTCTGCTCCTGCAAATGGATCTGCAGAGGTTCCTGTCAGTGGAATTGCAGACGTTCCTGTCAGTGGAATTGCAGACGTTCCTGTCAGTGGAATTGATAGGTCAAAGACGATGCATGTCTTCCTTTGAGTATTGATTGTCACGAGTCTCACACTGACATATGCTACTGATTGCAAATCTATGTGGATGCCACTGTATCTAATAACATTCAAATTAGTCGCAAAGGAAAAGAAAGACGGATTCCTTTCGTATGAATTGTCCAACATAGGCAGGCGCACAGGGACAAAGTGGAGGAAGGGGAGAGCCCGTGATGGATCTGAGGTGGTTGTGGTTTGGTTTTGTTTTACTGCTCCTTGTGGAGGAGGTCCTCTGGTAGACAGTGCGCCCAAAATAGCCCAAGGTTTCTTCCCTGTTTTTTGAGACGGAGTCTTGCTCTGTCACCCAGGCTGGAGTGCAACAGCGGGATCTTGGTTCACTGCAACCTCTGCCTCCCAGGTTCAAGCGATTCTTCTGCCTCCTGAGTAGCTAGGACTACAGGCATGTGCCGCCGCACCTGGCTAATTTTTGTATTTTTAGTAGACGGTGTTTCACCATATTGGCCAGGTTGGTCTTGAACTCCTGACCTTGTAATCCGCCCACCTTGGCCTCCCAAAGTGCTGGGATTACAGGTGTGAGTCACCGCGCCCGGCCTTCTTTTCACGTTTTAGAGACGGGTCTGGGACATTGCCCAGGCTGGAGGGCACTGGCCATAGTTAGCACAGAAGCTCTTACCTGCTCCTGTTCCCTGCTGACCTGGGCTGGTTCACCCCACCTTGGGCAACCTGGTGGCCCCCACTTCCGGAGGTCACCATATTGATGCTGAATTTAGCATGGACACTCAATCAATTTAGCATACTATAGCCTGAAGTTCCTGGGATCACACAGTCATCCCACATTCCTGGCAATTCTGTTTTAGGAATTTATCTTTAGGAGATAGTAAAAGATAACTTCTTCTTTTTTTTTTTTTTTTTTTTAAGTTGAGACAGGGTCTCGCCTTGTCCCCAGGCTGGAGTGCAGTAGTGCAATCACGGCCCACTGCAACCTCAGCCTCCCAGGCTCAGGCGATTCTCCCAGCTCAGCCTCCTGAGTAGCTAGGACTACAGGCATGCGTCACCATACTCAGCTAATTTTTAAATTTATTTTTTTGTAGAGATGAGGTCTCACTATATTGCCCAGGCTGGTCTGGAAATCCTGGCCTCAAGTAATCCCCCTGCCTCAGCCTCCAAAAGTGCTGGGATTACAGGCAGGAGCCACCACACTTGACCCTAGTAAAAGATAACTTTTAAAAAGAATATAGTCATGATTCATACAGATATAAAATGAGCATGTGTTAAAAGATTTAATGTAACTCGTTAAGATGTTACAACTGGTTTAAGAAGAATTCCAGGCCGGGCGCGGTGGCTCAAGCCTGTAATCCTAGCACTTTGGGAGGCCGAAACGGGCGGATCACGAGGTCAGGAGATCGAGACCATCCTGGCTAACACGGTGAAACCCCGTCTCTACTAAAAATTACAAAAAACTAGCCGGGCGAGGTGGTGGGCGCCTGTAGTCCCAGCTACTCGGGAGGCTGAGGCAGGAGAATGGCATAAACCCGGGAGGCGGAGCTTGCAGTGAGCTGAGATCTGGCCACTGCACTCCAGCCTCGGTGGCAGAGCGAGACTCCGTCTCAAAAAAAAAAAAAAAAAAGAAGAATTCCAAGAACCACACACATATAGGAAATGTCAATAAAAAGAGTCAAACTGCATAAAACATTTGAAGAAATTTATTCTGAGCTAAATATGAGTGACCATGGCCCATGACACAGCCCTCAGGAGGTCCTGAGAACATGGGCCCAAGGTGGTTGGGGCACAGTTTTATACATTTTAGAGAGGCATGAGACATCAATCAAATACATTTAAGAAATACTTTGGCCGGGCGCGGTGGTGGCTCATGCCTGTAATCCCAGCACTGTGGGAGGCCGAGGCGGGTGGATCACCTGAGGTCAGGAGTTAGACACCAGCCTGGCCAACATGGTGAAACCCCATCTCTACTAATAATGCAAAAAAATTAGCTGGGTTTGGTGGCAGGTGCCTGTAATCCCAGCTACTCAGGAGGTTAAGGCAAGAGAATCGCTTGAACCCAGGAGGCAGAGGTAGCAGCAAGCTGAGATCGTGCCACTGCACTCCAGCCTAGACAACAAGAGCGAACCTCTGTCTAAAGAAAGAGAGAGAGAGAGAGAGAGAGAAAGAGAGAGAGAAACAGACCTGGGTTTGGTCCAGAAAGGAGGGACAACTCAATGCAGGAGCTTCCAGGCTATAGGTAAGTTTAAACATTTTCTGGTTGACAATTGGTTGAGTTTCTCTAAAGACCTGGGATCGATAGAAAGGAAATGTTCAGGTTAAGATAAAGGATTATTGGCCTGGTGCGGGGGCTCACGCCTGTAGTCCCAGCACTTTGGGAGGCTAAGGCGGGTGGATCACCTGAGGTCGGGAGTTCGAGACCAGTCTGACCAACATGGTGAAACCCCATCTCTACTAAAAATATAAAATTAGCCGGGCATGGTGGTGCATTCCTGTAATCACAGCTACTAGGGAGGCTGAGGCAGGAGAATCACCAGAACCCGGGTGGTGGAGATTGTAGTGAGCTGAGATCACGCCACTGCACTCCAGACTGGGCCACAGAGTGAGACTCCGTCTCAAAAGATAAATAAATAAATGAAAATACATAAAATTAGCTTGATGTGGTGGCACATGCCTGTAATCCCATCTACTCAGGAGGCTGAGGCAGGAGAATTGCTTGAACCCAGGAGGCGGAGGTTGCGGTGAACCAAGATCGAGCCACTGCACTCCAGTCTGGGCAACAAGAACAAAACTCTGTCTCAAAAAAAAAAAAAAGATAAAAAATTGTTGGCCGGGTGCAGCGGCTCACGTCCGTAATCCCAGCACTTTGGGAGGCCGAGGCAGGAGGATCACCTGAGGTCAGGAGTCAATACCTACCTGGTCAACATGGTGAAACCCTGTTTCTACTAAAAATACAATAATTAGCCAGGTATGGAGGCACGTGCCTGTAATTCCAACTACTAGGGAGGGGCTGAGGCAGGAGAATGGCTTGAACCTGGGAGGCAGAGGTTGCGGTGAGCCAAGATTACGCCACTGCACTCCAGCCCGAGCGACAGAGCGAGACACTGTCTCAATAAAAAACAAAAGCAAAAAAAACTGTGGAGACCAAGGTTCTTTTGAATCTTATCTTGGCTGCCCTTAGAGATGAGAGATGACAAATGTTTCCTATTGAGATCTTTAACATGTGCAAGACTTTCAGTTAATCTCTTCAAGACTGGGGGGGCCTGGAAGGAAAAGATCTAGCTATGTGAAGAGACTCTTCACAGATGCACATTTTCCCACAAAAGGACGCTTTGCAGGGCCATTTCAAAATATGGCAAAGAAACATGTTTTGGGGTAAAATATCTTGATTTTCTTCTTTGTCATGTCATATTTTGCCAAAGTAAGTCATGATATATAGGGTTAAAGAAAACCCATCTGGCCTGGCGTGGTGGCTCACGCCTGTAGTCCCAGCACTTTGGGAGGCCGACGTGGGCGGATCACAAGGTCAGGAGATTGAGACCATCCTGGCTAACACGGTGAAACCCCGTCTCTACTAAAAATACAAAAAAATTAGCTGGGCGTGATGGTGGGCGCCTGTAGTCCCAGCTACTCAGTAGGCTAAGGCAGGAGAATGGCGTGAACCCAGGAGGCGGAGCTTGCAGTGAGCCGAGATCGCACCACTGCACTCCAGCCTGGGTGACAGAGCGAGACTCCGTCTCAAAAAAAACCAGAAAGAAAGAAAAAGAAAACCCATCTGTCTCTGAAGACGGTCCCGCTGAGCCCTGGTGGACGTGAATCCACAAGGAAAGCTCAACCCAGCACAGCTCTCTGAGTCAGCATCCCAGTAAATGCACGTGGAGAGGGGCTTGGGCCAGGGCCACACAGAGCCTCAGGTCCGACATCTGCCAACAAGACACCAGCTGTGTGCAGCCACGGCCCCTTCGTGAAACTCTTGGGACCCAGCGCACTTTGGAACTTGGAATTTTCCCAAACTTTGCAAAGTCGATTCTGCACATATACTATGGTTCCATTCCATCCCATCTCCGGAGGGTAGGCAGCAAAGTGTGTGCGGGTCCACACTGGCCCTCAGTAGCCTCAGGCCAATTGAGTCATATTTTACAACCAAGGAGTTACTTAAAAATATGCTTTTGGACCAGGCACGGTGGCTCGCACCTGTAATCCCAGCACTTTGGGAGGCCCCGCCACTCTAACTAGGTGAACTCTCCCTAGCCTGAGGCTCCAACCAGCTTCCACCTCCGGGCCATTCCTGGTTTGTCCATTCTGCTTCATGGCCACACCTCTGACTGTGCTTTGAGGGCTGCACCAGCTGTGTGAGCATCTCACGTGCTCGTCGTGCTCGTTGGACAGACCTGGGTTTCTCAGTCCCATGCTTCTGAATTCTCTGCTCCCATCACCTGCGGGCTTTTGTCCGCATAATAAGGCAATGTTTGTTCACCAGACCCATTCTTCCCGGACCATCCCAAAACTTGTCTCCATCACCCCCAGAAACCCCAAGTCCCTCTTCCTTTCTGTGGCTCAGAATGCCGTCCAGGCCTTCTTTGTGTCTTATAGCTCTGTGGTACTGTTACCGGGAAGGAGTCCTGATCCAGACCCCAAGAGAGGGTTCCCGGATCTCACGCAAGAAAGAATTTGAGGTGAATCCATGGAGTAAACTGAAAGCAAGTTTACTAGGAAAGCAAAGGAATGGCTGCTCCACAGCAGAGCAGCAGCTTAGGCTGAGGGACTAAGGATACTCACAGTTATTCATTGATTATGTGCTAAACAAAGGGGTGCATTATTCATGAGTTTTCTTCAAAAGAGGTGGGCAATTCCTGGAACTGAGGGTTCCTCCCCATTTTCAGACCATATGTGGTAACTTCCTGACATTGCCATGGCATTTGTAAACTGTCAAGGCACTGGTGGGAGTGGTTTTTAGCAGCTAATGTGTTATAATTAGCGTATAATGGGCTGGGCATGGTGGCTCACACCTGTAATCCCAGCACTTTGGGAGGCTGAGGCGGGCGGATCACAAGGTCAGGAGTTCAAGGCCAGCCTGGACAACACAGTGAAACCCCATCTCTACTAAAAATCCAAAAATTAGCTGGGCGTGGTGGCAGGTGCCTATAATCCCAGCTACTCGGGAGGCTGAGGCAGGAGAATCACTTGAACCCAGGAGACGGAGGTTGCAGTGAGCCAAGACCATGCCACTGCACTCCAGCCTGGTGACACAGCGAGACTCTGTCTCAAAAAAAAAAAAAAAAAAAAAAGGCATGTAATGAGCAGTGAGGACAACCAGAAATCACTTTCATCTTGGTATTTGTGGGTTTTAGATGGCTTTTTTTTTAAATATGGACTTTCTCTCTTTTGCCCAGGCTGGAGTGTAGTGGTGCCATCTTGGCTCACTGCAACCTCTGCCTCCCGGGTTCAAGCGATTCTCCTGCCTTAGCCTCCTGAGTAGCTGGGATTACAGGCATGCGCCACCACACCTGGCTAATTTTGTATTTTTAGTAGAGACAGGGTTTCTCCATGTTGGTCAGGCTGGTCTCGAACTCTCGACCTCAGGTGATCCGCTTGCCTCAGCCTCCTAAAGTGCTGGGATGACAGGTGTGAGCCACAGCGCCTGGCCTTAGATGGCTTCTTCACGGCATCCCATTTTATCAGCAAGACCTTTGTGACCTGTGTCTTGTGCCACTTCCTATCTCATCTGGTGACTTGGAATGCTGAACCTCCTGGGAATGCAGCCCAGTAGGTGTCAGCCTCATTTTACCAGCCCCTGTTCAAGATGGAGTTGCTCTGGGTGAAATGCCTCTGACAGTACTCCCAGGCATGTGCGTGGAATTAGAGTGATTTTCACCTGTTAAATCCATTCTATGCCAATTTAATTCCTAGACCAGCCAAAGAACCAGCGAGGGTAAATGGAAGTACAGGCTTTTCCTCCCTCGGCTGGAGAGCTTGTAAATTCTCTTTGCCCAGCCCTCATCACGGGCACAGGCCCTTTCCGAGCTCGGGTCATCTTGTCATTTCCACACTCGATCCTAACTTTCCTTCATCACGAGGTCCTTCCCACTGTAGGACACACGGGGCCACCTGTGAGTAGCAGAGACCCGCGGTTCCAGGAACCCACCTAACACTGCAGTTCCTGCCTTTCTCACCCAGATGGCTGCAGGCAGGTGGTCGAGGCTCGGGCAGCAGCTCTGCTCCCACAGGGCCGGGGCTTCAGGACCCACCTGTACATTTCAGGCTGTAGGAGGGGAAGAATCAGGGAAACCTGGGCCTCTGTGCATCACGCTCAACCCTGGGCCTGACCTCGTTCTGTGGCCACACCCAGTCATAAGCAATGCCGGCCAAGAACCCAGAACCCAGGGCTTAGTTCTGAAGAACAAAGGGAAGATGCTCCCTGGAGGACACTGGCAGTTTCCACTTGGAAAAGTTATGCTTTCCAACTCGAATGGACTGAGGTTTCCGTCCCAGTACCCTGGGTTCTCTAGTGACCAGAAAGACCGCTGGTCGAGACCAGGGAGCACCCACCACCTGATCAGGGACGCGGAGATGGCTCTCAGATCACCCAGCCATTCTGGGGAGGCCAGCACCGCCATCCCCCAAAGATTGCAGTTAAATTCCTCCGCAGCTTCAGATGCATTTGCAGTTCTTTGGAACTTCAGGTATTTAAAGATTCTCCGGTTGGGTTCAGGGCTCTATCTGACTCCACAGTCATGACTCATACATCGTGGTAATAACATAAATATTTGGGAATGAATGAGCCTGGGAGCCTAGGAAGTGAGGATGTTACAGCTGGTGGAGGAGAAGGCTCAGACCCAAGCTGAAATTATAAATCTAAAGGGAAAGAAGTGCCGAGTCAGTCCCACAGCCACAGTCTGGTATCTTGCTGGAATAAGAGCCACACAAGGACACTGGTTTTCTTGCCTGTCAGGTTAGTTCATCTTACCTGGATCACCTGCGGCCCCGCAGAATGGGTGCCATTGTTCCATTCCATTAACAGCACACAAGGGACGATTGTCCCCACTGGCAGAATAACAACGAGAACATTATGGTTGCATTTCCTGTGAATGGACGGCATCATTGCCATGATTTTTCTACTTGTAACTATTTTCATTCTGAAGTGAGGAAAAGTACCAGATTAAAAAGAATGAAAGTTTCCTTGTTTTCAATTTGACAGCGACAAAATTACCACAAACTTGGTTTAAAGGTCTTAATTGGCTTTATTTGCAATTCTAGAACTGGGAAACACCCCGTTCTATAAAACAGAAGGAGGGCTGCTGCCTGCTGGGCAGAGGAAGTGGGTTTTGTAGACAGAAAACGGCTGAGGAAGCCAGACACGGAACAAAAAGCAGATTGGTTGTTTCCAAGAGGTTTTCCTTGGAAGGTTCCAGCAGACGGGACTTCCTCATCATGCTGGCAAGACCTGGCTTGCTTGGGGCTATGCTCTGTCTCCTGGTTTCCGGGAAGGTGAGATGAACAAGTTAGTTTTGGCTTGGTGACATGGAACTCTAGCACGAGTGACTGCGTTTTGGGCTGGTCTGCCAGGACTAGTGCAGGAGCTCAGGCCAAACCAGTGGCCTCCTGTACAGTGCAGGCTTGACATAACTAACTCCATCTTGAAGCCAGACGGGGTGGTTCACACCTGTAATCCCAGCACTGTGGGAGGCCGAGACAGGCGGATCACTTGAGGAGTTTGTGACTAGCCTGGGCAACATGGTGAAACCTTGTCTCTACTAAAAATACAAAACTTAGCCCAGTGTGGTGGCTCACACCTGTAATCCCAGCTACTCGGGAGGCTGAGGTGAAAGGATTGCTTGAATCCAGGAGGCGGAGGCTGCAGTGAGCCGAGATCGTGCCACTGCACTCCAGCCTGGGTGACAGAGCGAGACCCTGTCTCAAAAAACAAAAACAAAAACAACTAACTCCATCTTGGAAAAAGACTCTGTTTGCTATTTCATGGGGAACTCTGCCAATAAGGATGGGGCATTTTGCTTAATAAACAAATAAGGCTGGGCCGGGCGCGGGGCTCACGCCTGTAATCCTAGCACTTTGGGAGGCCAAGACGGGTGGATCACAAGGTCAGGAGATCGAGACCATCCTGGCTAACATGGTGAAACCCCATCTCTACTTAAAAAATACAAAAAATTAGCCAGGCGAGGTGGCGGGCGCCTGTAGTCCCAGCTACTCGGGAGG
>NC_045441.1:145652155-145662950 GCF_002776525.5 Piliocolobus tephrosceles
CACGGTGGCTCACGCCTGTAATCCCAGAACTTTGGGAGGCTGAGGCGGGTGGATCATCTGAGGTCAGGAGTTCAAGACCAGCCTGACCAACATGGAGAAACCCCATCTCTACTAAAAATACAAAAATTAGCTGGGCGTGGTGACACATGCCTGTAATCTCCTGAGAATCGCTTGAACCCAGGAGGCAGAGGTTGTGGTGAGCCAAGATTGTGCCACTGCACTCCAGCCTGTAATCCCAGCTACTTGGGATCCTGCCACTGCACTCCCAGCAGAGACCAGGACTCCTTTTGTCCTCTCGCCCTGTGGACTGGTTCATTAACACCCTCCCTCCCTCCCTTCCTTCCTTCCTTCCTTCCTTCCTTCCTTCCTTCCTTCCTTCCTTCCTTCTGTCCTTCCTTCTTTTCTGACGGAGTCTTGCTCTGTCATCCAGCTGGAGTGCAGTGGTGTAATCTCTGTCTCCCAGGTTCAAGCAATTCTCCTACCTCAGTTTTCCAAGTAGCTGGGATTATAAGTGCTCACCACCACGCCCAGATAATTTTTGTATTTTCAGTAGAGATGGGGTTTCACCATGTTGGCCAGGCTGGTCTCCAATTCCTGACCTCAGGTGATTCACCCGCCTTGGCCTCCCAAAGTGCTGGGATTACAGACGTGAGCCACAGTGCCCGGCTCCTCTTTATTTTTTTTTATTTTTAAAATAAAAATTAAAAAGAGACAGGGTCTTGCTATGTTGTCCAGGCTGGTCTTGAACCCCTGGGCGCAAGTGAATATCCTGCCTCGGCCTCCCAAAGTGCTGGGATTACAGGCATGAGCTACCCTGCCCAGCTGCCTCTTTTTCCTTTTTTTTTTTTTTGAGACGGAGTCTCACTCGTGGCCCAGGTTGGAGTGCAGTGGTGCGATCTCAGCTCACTGCAACCTCTACCTCCCAGGTTCAAGTGATTCTCCTGCCTCAGCCTCCCGAGTAGCTGGCATTACAGGCACATGTTACCATGTCTGGCAAATTTTTGTACTTTTAGTAGAGATGGGGCTTCATAGTGTTGGCCAGGCTGGTCTGGAACTCCTGACCTCAAGTGGTCCACCTGCCTCAGTTTCTTAAAGTGCTGGGATTACAAGCGTGAGCTACCGTGCCTGGTCCTCTGTTTCCTCTTGATTTTTTTTTTTTTTTTTTTTTTTGAGATGGAGTCTCACTCTGTCGCCCAGGCTAGAGTGCAGTGGCCGGATCTCAGCTCACTGCAAGCTCCGCCTCCCGGGTTTATGCCATTCTCCTGCCTCAGCCTCCTGAGTTGCTGGGACTACAGGCGCCCGCCACCTCGCCCGGCTAGTTTTTTGTATTTTTAGTAGAGACGGGGTTTCACCGTGTTAGCCAGGATGGTCTCGAACTCCTTACCTCGTGATCCACCCATCTCGGCCTCCCAAAGTGCTGGGATTACAGGCTTGAGCCACCGCGCCCGGCTCCTTTTGATTTTAAATGCTACTTAAATGTGGAGGCTGGGCACGGTGGCTCACACTTGTAATCCCAGCACTTTAAGAAGCTGAGAGGCCAGGTGTGGTGGATCACATCTGTAATCCCAGCACTTTGGGAGGTTGAGGCAGGAGGATTGCTTGATTCCAGGAGTTTGAGACAAACCTGGGCAATGCAGTGAGACCCTGTCTCTATTTTGTTTTTTTTTTTTTTTGAGACGGAGTCTTGCTCTGTGGCCCAGGCTGGAGTACAGTGGCCGGATCTCAGCTCACTGCAAGCTCTGCCTCCCGGGTTTACACCATTCTCCTGCCTCAGCCTCCTGAATAGCTGGGACTACAGGCGCCCGCCACCTCGCCTGGCTAGCTTTTTGTATTTTTTAGTAGAGACGGGGTTTCACTGTGTTAGCCAGGATGGTCTCGATCTCCTGACCTCGTGATCCGCCCGTCTCGGCCTCCCAAAGTGCTGGGATTACAGGCTTGAGCCACTGCACCCGGCCCCCTGTGTCTATTTTGTAAATAACAGTAATAAAATAGAAAAAAAAAAAAGAAAAAAGTATACTATCGTGTTCGGTTTGCAACACTGACTGATCTGTGGAGAGGCTTGAGCCTGTGTGCCCATGTCTCTGACCACAGACTGACCAGGAAGTGGTAAGGAGAACTGTCTCCTCAGGAACTCCATGGAGCTCATGGTTTTTGTGTTTGAGACAGCATCAGTAAAGGCCCGACACTGTGGAAAGACGAAAATGTGCATGGACCTGGTTATCTCGGATCTTACACGGTTCATGACACCTCCTGTAAACTTTATTTAACAAATCTTATTTAAAGTATGGCCTGGCTGGGCACGGTGGCTCATGCCTGTCATCCCAGCACTTTGGGAAGCTGAGGTGGGAGGACTGCTTGAGGAGTTTGAGACCAGTCTGGGCAACCTAGCTATCAAAAAATACAGAAAATTAGCCAGGTGTGGTGGCGCACACCTGTAGTCCCAGCTACTCAGGAAGCTGAGGTGGGAGAATCACCTGAGCCTGGGAGGTTGCGGCTGAGCCGTGATCGCACCATTGCACTCTAGCCTGGGTGAGAGTCAGGCCCTGTCTCCAAAAAAATAAAGTATGGGCTTCCTAAATTGGAATTCTTTCAACAATGTCCATTTTTTTCTGATATAATTTCTGTTAAGTCATTGTTTGGACGAACCGAGGCAAGATGGTGCACTTCCGGGTTCTTCATCCCCCCACCCCCAACTCTTCCCGCGCGCGCGAAAATGCAGCGGGCGCCCAGGGAGGGTGCAGACCAACTGGGCATGCGCCAGGTGACGTCAATCCAAAGAGACCAAGATTTACCTGGTCGCACCTGCGGAACGCCCCTGACACGCCCATGTCCCACTTATTGCCCTCCCACTCCTAGAAAAGCCGCTCTCCGCCATTGAGCCACGCGGCCTTCTCACAGCCCCGGCGGCCTTCTCACAGCCCGGCGGCCTTCTTGCAGCCCCACTCCTTTCGGGATGTCGGGACTGTGGGAAGTCCGTCCGAGAGCCCCACGGGGGGACTCTGCCGGCCTCCTTCCCCGGAGGCCGACAGATTTCTCCCACACACCTTAGGTTACTAAAATAAACGTGCAGTTTTGCTGTTACACTTGCCTACCCGCTGGTTCTTTTGCGCCCGCTCGGCTGGTCTTAGAAAAACAAGACAGTCATCAGTAAAATGTATCTATTACGCCTGGATTTACTTAAAAAAGCCTCACTCTCGTGAACTGCCCCCTGAGTCGTACGTGCTCTAAAGTGAGGAAGGCATCTCACCCAGCCGGTCGGGAGAGGCAGGCTATGTGCCTGCGTCCACCGCCTCCTGCCTCCAGCAAGCACACACAGTGTGTCCATCCAGCTAATGGCCAGACAAGCAACCCCCCGCTGCACGTGTATCCCTGGCGTGGGCGTCACTGCCGTGATCTTTAACCTCTTTTAATAATGGGAAGCCCACTGTGTGCCAACACGCTGCAGCCTGAGCATCTCGCGGGGTGGAGAGTTGAGGCAGCAGAGCTGCGTGGGGCGGCGCAGGTGCACGTCGTCAATTCTCTGAATCAGAAAGTGAACTGGAGGTGAGCGTGAGGCAAGAGAAGAAAAACCTGACCCAGCCCTGGGAGCAGGCTCTGCAGGGCGTCTGTGGTTCTGCCCGCGCTGCTGGCTCTCGCTTTTCTGGCTGCTGTGCTGGGCAAGGATGCAGGACTCCTGCCGTGCCTTCCTGGGCCCAGAGGCCTGCAGGGCACCCTCCACTGAGGGCAGCATGACTGGGACCTCAACAGCTCCTCTCAGGTAGGCCGCCCTTCCAGTATCGAAGACTTGTCACCTTCGTCCCCTCTTTCCAGGCCTCCACTCCATCGGGGACCCACATCCTCCCGCTGCTTTCATGGGACCCATACTGGTCGCTTTCTCAGGACTGAATTGAAACCGCTTTTGCAAAAACGATACCAGAGGACATTAAGACAGTGAAAGAGATCAGACCTAACCGACTCCATCTTGCTTCTAACCTTTAAGCTGTCCTTGCTCATTCCTGGGTGGAGGCTGAACTAACTTTGGGAAGCAATTCAGTTTGAGAACTAAACTCTGATTTTTTTCTTTTCTTTCTTTCTTTTTTTTTTTTGAGACGGACTCTCACTCTGTTGCCCAGGCTGCAGTGCAATGGTGCGATCTCGGCTCACTGCAACCTCCACCTCCCGGGTTCAAGCGATTCTTCTGCCTCAGCCTCTCAAGTAGCTGGGATTACAGGCACGTGCCACGACGCCCAGCTAATTTTTTGTATTTTTAGTAGAGACGGGGTTTCACCATTTTGGCTAGGCTGGTTTGGAACTCCTGACCTCAGGTTATCCACTCGCCTCGGCCTCCCAAAGTGCTGGGATTACAGACATGAGCCACCATGCCCGGCCTGATTTTTTTTTTATCTTGCCCATTCCTATCTAAGGGGCCTGGGGAGTCATGCCATACAAACCATAAATTCTCATCCAATGGGTTTTATTTAACCCTATACATCATGACTTACTTTCTAATCTGACTCTGGCATAACATTACGAGACAAAGAAGAAAATCAAAATATTTTACCCCAAAACATGTTTCTTTGCCATATTTTGAAATGGCCTTGCAAAGCGTCCTTTGTGGGGGAAAATATGCATCTGTGAAGAGTCTATTAACATAGCTAGATCTTTTCCTTCCAGGCCCTCCCAATCCTGAAGAGATTAACTGAGAGTCCCGCATGTTTTATTGTGTTTATTTTAAGACGGAGTCTTGCTCTGTCACCCAGGCTGGACAATGGCTGGATCTCGGCTCACTGCAACCTCCACCTCCCAGGTTCAAGCAGTTCTTCTGCCTCAGCCTATGGAGTAGCTGGGGTTACAGGTGCCCATGACCATGCCTGGCTAATTTTTGTATTTTTGGTAGACATGAGGTTTCATCATGTTGGCCAGGCTGGTCTCAAACTCCCGACCTCAGGTGTTCTGCCTGCCTCAGCCTCCCAAAGTGCAGGGATTATGGGTGTGAGCCACTGCGCCTGGCCTGGCACCTTTTGTTTATTTGTTTGTTTTTTAAATTGAGACAGTTTTGCTCTTGTCACACAGGCTGGAGTGCAATGGTATGATCTCCATTCACTGCAACCTCCGCCTCCCGGGTTCAAGCGATTGTCCTACCTCAGCCTCCTGAGTAGCTGGGATTACAGGCTCACACCCCCACACCTGGCTAATTTTTTTTCCCCCCTCCCGAGACAGAGTTTTGCTGTGTCACCCAGGCTGGAGTGCAGTGGCAAAATCTCAGCTCACTGCAACCGCCGCCTCCCGGGTTCAAGCAATTCTCCTGTCTCAGCCTCCTGAGTAGCTGGGATTACAGGCACGCACCACCATGCCCACTAATTTTTGTATTCTTAGTAGAGACGGGGTTTCACCATGTTGGCCACCTGGTCTTGAACTCTTGACCTTGTGATCTGCCTGCCTCGGCCTCTCAAGTGCTGGGATTACAGGCGTGAGCCACTGTGCCCGGCCAATTTTGGAATTTTTAATAGACAGGGTTTTGCCATGTTAGCAAATTTTTAATAGACAGGGTTTTACCATGTTAGCCAGGCTGGTCTCAAACTCCAGACCTCAGGTGATCCACCTGCCTCAGCCTGCCAAAGTGCTGGGATTACAGGCTTGAGCCACCATGGCTAGCCTGGAGAGTCTGGGTTTTTTTTTTGAGATGGAGTTTCACCCTGGTTGCCCAGGCTGGAGTGCAATGGTGCGATCTCGGCTGACCGCAACCTCCACTTCCCAGATTCAAGCGATTCTCCTGCCTCAGCCTCCCAGGTAGCTGGGATTACAGGCATGCACCACCCTGACCAACTAATATTGTGTTTTTAGTAGAGACAGGGTTTCACCATGTTGGTCAGTCTGGTCTTGAACTCCCGACCTCAGGTGATCTGCCCGCCTCAGCCTCCCAAAGTGCTGGGATTACAGGCATGAGCCACCATGCCCAGTGAGTCTAGCACCTTTTAGAGGTCTGAAAAGGAAACATTTGTCATCTATTGTCTCTAAGGGCAGCCACTATAAGACTTCAAAATAACTTTGGTCTCCACAATCTTTTTTTTTTTTTTTTTTTTGAGGCGGAGTCTCGCTCTGTCGCCCGGGCTGGAGTGCAGTGGCCGGATCTCAGCTCACTGCAAGCTCCGCCTCCCGGGTGTACGCCATTCTCCTGCCTCAGCCTCCCGAGTAGCTGGGACTACAGGCGCCCACCACCTCGCCCGGCTAGCTTTTTGTATTTTTAGTAGAGACGGGGTTTCACTGTGTTGGCCAGGATGGTCTCGAACTCCTGACCTCGTGATCCGCCCGTCTCGGCCTCCCAAAGTGCTGGGATTACAGGCTTGAGCCACCACGCCCGGCCTCCACAATCTTTTAACCTGAAATTTTTTTTTCTATGATCCCAGGTCTTTAGACAAACTCAACTAATTGTCCACAAGAAAATGTTTAAATATATCAGTTGGAAGGCCACGGCTGAGGTGGGCGGATCCCTTGAAGTCAGGAGTTCGACTTCTCCATTTGGTTGCAGTATTACAGCAACACAGTAGTAGCTATAATCCCAGCTACTAGGGAAGCTGAGGTAGGAGAATCGCTTGAATCCGGGAGGTGGAGGTTGCAGTGAGCCAAGATAGCACACTGCATTCCAACCTGGGTGGCAGAGTGAGACTCTGTCTCCAAAAAAAAAAAAAAAAAAATTTACCTATAGCTTCTTACTGCCCACCCTGCCCCCACAACTTGCTTTGAGTTGTCCCACCTTCCTGGACCAAACCAATGTGTTTCTTAAATGTATTTGATTGATGTCTCATGCCTCCCTAACACCTATAAAACCAAGCTGTACCCCAACCACCTCGGGCACATGTTCTCAGGACCTCCTGGGGGCTGTGTCACAGGCCATGGCCACTCATATTTGGCTCAGAATAAATCCCTTCAAATATTTTACAGAGTTTGACTCTTTTTGTAGACAAGTTCGTGGTTTGAATCTGAAACAAAATTGATAATGGCCCTTTCCCCCAAAGACCCCCTTCTTGCCTGGAGACCAGTCAGCCTTTGCACGACTAACAAATTCGCTACAAGATTAGAAATTACAGTTTAGGGGGTCATGCAGCCTCTGGCTCCGAGAGTCGGAACCTCCCCAAATTGCTCCTGGGGACAACATCACTATTGTAAAACTTAAGATCGGTGCTTGAGATGTTTTGCAGACCCTGCATCAGCTGATACCACCCAGACAGCTAATCTGACTCAACCAGTTCAGCCCTCACACCCAGGAACAGAAGACAGCAAAAAACCTCACTTCAACCCCCTATGATTCCATCTCCAACCCGACCAATCAACATTCCCCACTTCCCAAGCCCTTATCCACAAAATTATCTTTAAAAACTCTGATCCCTGAATGCTCCCGGAGACTGATTTGAGTAATGATAAAACTCCTGTCTCCCTCCCAGTCTGCTCGGTGTGAGTCACTCTTTCTCCATTGCAATTCCCCTATCTTGATGAATCAGCTCTGGGCAGCAGGCAAGGTGAGCCCATTGGGCGGTTACACAATGAGTGCCCAGAGCCTTTGATCTTCTAAAAAAGTCACTCACCTCTCTAGTGTGTCCATGTCCAATTAAGCCAAGAAGACGTTTGTTCATTCACCCATTCCATCAACATTTGATGGACACTGGGAGGTGCGGTGGCTCATGCTTGTAATCCCGGCACTTTGGGAGGCTGAGGTGGGTGGATCACCTAAGGTCAGGAGTTTGAGACCAGCCTGGCCAACATGGTGAAACCCCGTCTCTACTAAAAATACAAAAATTAGCCAGGCGTGGTGGCGGGTGCCTGTAGTCCCAGCTACTCGGGAGACTGAGGCAGGAGAATCGCTTGAACCCGCGAGGCAGAGGTTGCAGTGAGCCGAGATTGTGCCATTGCACTCCAGCCTGGGAGAAAAGAGTGAAACTCCCTCTCAAAAACAAAACAGGAGACAATTTTTAAACAGCTGGGGACACTTACCTGTGGGTTACATACCAGCCCATATTATTGAATAAATGTTTTCTTAGGAGTGTCAAAAGACAAAATTAGGCTGGGTGTGGTGTCTCACACCTGTAATCCCAGCACTTTGAGAGGCTGAG
This sequence comes from Piliocolobus tephrosceles, assembly GCF_002776525.5. Lineage (NCBI taxonomy): Eukaryota > Metazoa > Chordata > Mammalia > Primates > Cercopithecidae > Piliocolobus > Piliocolobus tephrosceles. The sequence continues at coordinate 145,660,243 of NC_045441.1, forward strand.
GTGGGCGGATCACTTGAGCCCTCCTGGGCAGGAGTTCAAGGCCAGCCTGGGCAGCATAGTGAGACCTCATCTCTACCGAAAAAACAAAAATGAGCCGGGCATCGTTGTGAATGCCTGTGGTTCCAGCTACGTGGGAGACTGAGGTGGGAGGATCGCTTAAGCTGGGGAGGTTGAGGCTGCAGTGAGCCGAGATCAGGCCACTGCACTCCAGCCTGGGCAGCAAAAGAGCAATAGCTTGTCTCAAAAAAAATAATAAATGAGTAAAAATAAGGAAAGCTATGGAGAAAACGTACCACCTGGTGAATACCTTTTGAAGGGTTTGCAGGTGTTCACTTGATTATTTTTGCAAATTTTCTGTGGGTTTGAAAAATGAAATCAGAAACTGGGAAAGTGTGGAGTTTTGTGTTAAAGGGACGGTCAGCTGGTACATGGGGCCTCTGCAGCCTGGCTTTGGGCCCTTGGACGCTGATGACCCTGCTGTGCCCAGGAGCCCTGGGTGGCTCCCTTGGGCTGCAGGTTGAGCTTGTCAGGGCCTGCCCAGTGGCTGCTGGGTGGGGACAGGGAAAACCCTGCCCTGTCATTTCACAGGGCTGAGCATCAACTGGAAAAGAAAATTTCCAGCTGGGCGCGGTGGCTCACGTCTGTAATCCCAGCACTTTGGGAGGCCGAGAGGGGCGGATCATGAGGTCAGGAGATCAAGACCATCCTGGCTAACATGGTGAAAACCCTTCTCTACTAAAACATAGAAAAACTTAGCTGGGCGAGGTGGCGGGCGCCTGTAGTCCCAGCTACTGGGGAGGCTGAGGTAGGAGAATGATGTGAACCCGGGAGGCGGAGCTTGTAGTGAGCCGAGATCACGCCACTGCACTCCAGGGTGGGCGACAGAGCGAGACTCTGTCTCCTAAAAAAAAAAAAAAAAGAAAAATTCCCAGAATTCAAACTTCTTCAAAAAAGTGGGGGAAGTGTGGGGGGAAATCTACTGGTTGACTGAAAACGAGGAAACATTCCCTCTGGAGGGACGCTGCTTGACAGGCTGAGTGCTAGAGAAGCCTGCAAAAGCAACAAAAGGCCGGCTTTAGTTTCCTCAACAGTCTGCCTGCTCTTTCACTCTGCTGAGCACCCTCAGGGTTCAGGCATGAAGAGGAGACCCCAGCGTTCTGAGCCCAGCACAGTCCCTTCCTTCCGGCTCAGCTGAGGGTTCCTGGAGGCTGAGTCCAGGACAGTCCCTTCCTTCTGGCTCAGCTGAGGGTTCCTGGAGGCGTTTGCGTGCTGTCTGAGCTCTGAGGTGAGGAAGCTCTGGGCCTAGTGACCTCACTCACCCGCCTCTCCGCATCCAGAACTGCCCATGAACCCCTTTGTGGATGTCTCAACCTGTTTCCTCTTTGGCAGATGAGGCCTCTGGATCCGGTACCGTCTGAGGCCCCTTCCTGCTGGAAATCTGTCTGATTCTTTGCCAGTCCAGCCTCATTACAGAACTGACTCAATTTATGGCCCATGGGAGAAAATGAAAGGGACTGTTGAGGGACTTTACATACTCTTAGGACTTTTATTAAAATCCCATGTCCCGCCTGGGCACAGCGGTAATCCCAGTACTTTGGGAGGCTGAGGCGGGTGAATCACCTGAAGTCAGGAGTTGGAGACCAGCCAGGCCAACATGGTGAAACCCTGTCTCTAATAAAAATACAAAAATTAGCCAGGTGTGGTGGCGGGTGCCTTTAATCCCAGTTACTCAGGAGGCTGAGGCAGAAGAATCACTTTGAACCCAGGAGGTGGAGGTTGCAGTGAGCCGAGATCCTGCCACTGCGCTCCAGCCTGGGCAACAGGCAACAGTTCTGGGATTATAGCTGTGAGCCACTGCGCCCAGCAAAAAAAAATCTTTATTAAATTATAAAAAGAGAGAGATGGCTGGGCGTGGGGGCTCACACCTGTAGTTTTAGCACTTTCTGAGGCTGAGGCGGGCGGATCACCTGAGGTTGGGAGTTCGAGACCAGCCTGACCAACATGGAGAAATCCTGTCTCTACTAAAAATACAAAAGCACCCAGGCATGGTGGTGCATGCCTATAATCCCAGCTACTCTGGAGGCTGAGGCGGGAGAATTGCTTGAACCTGGGAGGTGGAGTTTGCAGTGAGCCAAGATGGCGTCATTGCACTGCAGCCTGGGCAACAAGAGGGAAACTCCGTCTCAAAACAACAATAAATAAAAAAATACAAAGAGATGCAGAGATGACTGGAAGGAAAGGGAGCCAGGTCCTCTGCACCCTGACCTCTTTGAGCACACCATTGTCACGGGCACCAGAGTTTTGAATTGGCAGGACGTCTAGTACTCCTGGTTTAGCCCTCATGGTTTGAATTTCCTCTCAAATAGCATAACAGAGATTAGCCTGCTCTGGGTTTGACGCCTCTAGCAATGGGGTTGTAATTACTCCTTGAGGCAGCCCCTTCCATTTGGAGAAGCTTTGATGAAAATTATTGCAAACACCCACTTCCTCTGTAAACCTTCCCCGTGTCTGCTCACCCTGATGACCTTTTAGAACCAGGGCAGGGACCTGAAGGCTACTGGTAGGGGCAGTTTACAAGTGGGGACTACATGTCCCAGGAGAGAGGTCACGAGTGGCTTGGGTTATGCACGGAGCTATGGTTGGCCTGGAAGGTCACCCCTAGGACCTCATCCTGAGCTATGATTGGCCTGGAAGGTCACCCCTAGGAT
>NC_045441.1:145662960-145670522 GCF_002776525.5 Piliocolobus tephrosceles
CTGAGCTATGATTGGGCCTGGAAGGTCACCCCTAGGATTTCATCCTGGCTCCATCTCAGTCTAGGGCTTGTCTTTGTTTTGTTTTTTTTTGAGACAGAGACTTGCTCTGTAGCACGGGCTGGAGTGCAGTGGCTCGATCCCAGCTCACTGCAACCTCCACCTTAGGATTCAAGTGATTCTCATACCTCAGCCTCCCAAGTAGCTGGGATTAAAGGCAAGCACCACAACACCTGGTTAATGCTTGTATTTTCAGTAGAGACAGGGTTTCGCCATGTTGGCCAGGCTGGTCGTGAACTCCTGACCTCAAGTCCTGATCCTCCTGCCTTGGCCTCCCAAAGTGCTGGGATGACAGGTGTAAGCCACCCGGCCTGGCCTTGGGCTTGTCTTCAAGACGGAGTCTTGCTGTTGCCCAGGCTGGAGTGCAGTGGCGCCATTTCAGCTCACTGCAACTTCCGTTTCCTGGGTTCAAGCGATTCTCCTGCCTCAACCTCCTGAGTAGCTGGGATTATAAGCGCACACCACCACACCTGGCTAATTTTTTTGTATTTTTAGTAGAGACGGGGTTTCAACATGTTGATCAGGCTGGTGTCAAACTCCTGACCTTGATCTGCCCGCCTTGGCCTCCCAAAGTGTTGGGATTACAGGTTTGAACCACCGTGCCTGGCCTGGGCTTGTCTTTTTCGTTGTTGTTGTTGCCAAGGCTGGTCTCAAACTCCTATGCTGAGTAATCCTATTGCCTCAGCCCCTCAAGTAGCTGGAACTACAGGTGTAAGCCACTGCAGTGTTCTGAGCCCAGAACACGGGACTCAGAGCCTGACTTTTTCATTTTTATAACTGGTTTTTGAAAAGCAAAAGTGTTTATTTTTGAAGAGATCTAATTTATGAATTTTCTTTTGTTTTTTCTTTTTTTTTGAGACGGAGTCTCACTCTGTTGCCCAGGCTGGAGGGCAGTGTTGTGATCTTGGCTCACTGCAACCTCTGACCCCCGGGTTCAAGCGATTCTCCTACCTCAGCCTCCCTAGTAGCTGGGATTACAGGTACCTGCTACCGTGCCCGGCTCATTTTTGTATTTTTAGTGTAGGCGGTGTTTCACCATCTTGGCCAGGCTGGTCTTGAACTTTTGACCTTGTGGTCCACCCGCCTCAGGCTCCCAAAGTGCTGGGATTACAGGCATGAGCTACTGTGCTGGGCCACCTGACTAATTTTCAAAAGTTTGGTAGAAAAGGGGTCTCACTATGTTACTCAGCCTGGTCTTGAACTCCTGAGCTTAAGCTATCTTCCCGTCTTGGCTTTCCACAGTGCTGGGATTATAGGGATGAGCCTCTGCATCCAGCAGAATATAGTTTTTAAAACAAAACTCTTGCATTTTTGATGGCAGCCCTTATACACTTGTTATTCTTATTACTACTGTGAATGATATTAAAATCACAGTGAATGCCAACTTGTAAAACATACAAAATACAGAATTAGGCCGGGCACGGTGACTCATGCCTGTAATCCCAGCACTTTGGGAGGCCGAGGAGGGCAGATCATGAGGTCAAGAGATCGAGACCATCTGGACAACATGGTGAAACCCTGTCTCTACTAAAAATACAAAACTTAGCTGGGCGTGGTGATGCACGCCTGTAGTCCCAGCTACTCAGGAGGCTGAGGCAGGAGAATTGGTTGAATTTGGGAGGCGGTTGCAGTGAGCTGAGATGGAGCCACTGCACTCCAGTCTGGTGACAGAGCGAGACTCCATCTCAAAAAATAAATAAATAAATAAATAAATAAATACAGAATTAATTTCAGTTACGAGCAACTAAGTTTTAACTGATAAAATAGAAAGCCATTAGCAAGGTTAGAAGCTCAAACATGGCCGGGTGCAGTGGTTCACGCCTGTAATACCAGCACTTTGGTAGGCCAAGGCGGGCGGATCATGAGGTCAGGAGATCGGGACCATCCTGGCTACAGTGAAACCCAGTCTCTACTAAAAATACAAAAAAAAAAAATAGCCGGGTGTGGTGGCTGGTACCTGTAGTCCCAGCTACTTGGGAGACTGAGGCAGGAGAATGGTGTGAACACAGGAGGCGGAGCTTGCAGTGAGCCGAGATCACGCCACTGCATTCTAGCCTGGGCAACAGAGCTAGACTCCATCTCAAAAAATAAAAAAAGAGTTCAAACATTTATTACTTTATATCAAAATCATGATTTGATTTGGTCACATGCTTTGTTCTGGGAAGGGTAGGGAATATCTCTTCAATAGAAATTTGGCCGGGTGCGGTGGCTCATGTCTGTAATCCCAGCACTTTGGGAGGCCAAGGCTCGTGGATCACCTGAAGTCAGGAGTTCGAGACCACCCTGGCCAACATGGAGAAACCCCGTCTCTACTAAAAATATAAAAATTAGCTGGGCATAGTGGCATGTGCCTATAATCCTAGCTACTTTGGAGGCTGAGGCAGGAGAATCACTTGAACCCAGGACGTGGAGGTTATAGGGGGCTGAGATCATGCCACTATACTCCAGCCTGGGCGACAGAGCGAGATTCTGTCTCAATAAATAAAGAAAGAAACCAAAAACAGGCACATGACTGTTGTCCTAGCTCCTCAGGAGGCTGAGGTGGGATGATCACCTGAGCTGGGGAGATTGAGGCTGCAGAGAGCCCTGATCACGCACTTCATTCTAGCTTGGGCAACATAGACTGAGTGTAAAAAATATATTTTTAAAAAATAAATACAAATGAAAATATTATTTCAATCAAATTGTTTATAATGGAAAATTATAATTTGAAAACAGTAAATATTTTATTAAACCTCAATTTGAAGCAGTAACACAGATTCAACATGTTTCTAGGGCAGATGACAGGTCTTAAGGCTCAGCTCTATTGAAAGGGACGGTGTCTGTGAAACTAACTGGAAGCCTCCTGGGGCTTCAGTGTTGGTCCCAGCTGAACTTTGTTTGTTTTGTTTTTGAGACAGGGTCTCACTCTGTCACCCAGGATGGAGTAGAGTGGTGTGATCTCAGTTCACTGCAGCCTTGACCTTCCAGACTCAAGCTATCCTCCCACTTCAACCTCCCTAGTTGCTGAGACTACAATCACGTGCCATCATGCCCAACCAATTTTTCTTTTCTTTTCTTTTTATTCTGAGACAGAGTCTCACTCTGTTGCCCAGACTGGAGTACAGTAGTGCAATCTTGGCTTACTTCAACCTCTGCCTCCTGGGTTCAAGCGATTTTCCTACCTCAGCCTCCCAAGTAGCTGAGATACAGGCACCTGCCACCATGCCTGGCTAATGTTTGTATTTTTAGTAGACACAGGTTTCACCATGTTGGCCAGGCTAGTCTCACTTCATGTGATCCACCCGCCTCGGCCTCCCAAAGTGCTGGGATTACAGGTGTGAGCTGCCGCGCCGGCCTCCAGCATTTGTTTTTTTCCTGAAGCTGTCCCTCCTCTCATTCTTCTCTCTCACGTAAGCCCCATGCTGTTGTTCCCCGAGATACTCTTTTTCTTCCTTTTAAAACTTATTTATTCTTTAAAATGGACGACTACTAGAGAGTACTATTAGTTTATTATTAGAGGGAACCCACTTGGTCATAGTGTTTGCATTGCTTTCTCTACTGGAATTTTTTTTTTTTTTTTTATTTTAGTAGAGATGGGGTTTCACCATGTTGCCCAGGATGGTCTTGAACTCCTGAGCTCAGGCAACCCTCCCGCCTTGGCCTCCCAAAGTACAAGGATTACAGGCGTGAGCCACCGCACCTGGCTTCTCTATTAGAAATCTTTTTTTTTTTTTTTTGAGGCGGAGTCTTGCTCTGTCGCCTGGACTGGAGTGCAGTGGCCGGATCTCAGCTCACTGCAAGCTCCGCCTCCCGGGTTTACGCCATTCTCCTGCCTCAGCCTCCTCCGGAGTAGCTGGGACTACAGGCGCCCGCCACCTCGCCCGGCTAGTTTTTGTATTTTTAGTAGAGACGGGGTTTCACCGTGTTAGCCAGGATGGTCTCGATCTCCTGACCTCGTGATCCGCCCGTCTCGGCCTCCCAAAGTGCTGGGATTACAGGCTTGAGCCACCGCGCCCGGCCTTATTAGAAATCTATAGAGATACTCGTTTTGTTTTGAGATGGAGTTTTGCTCTTGTTGCCCAGGCTGGAGTGCGATGGTGTGATCTTGTCTCACTGCAACCTCCACCTCCCAGGTTCATGCAGTTCTCCTGCTTCGGCCTCCCGAATGGATGGGATTACAGGTGCCTACCACCACACCCAGCTAATTTTTGTAGTTTTAGTGGAGACGGGGTTTCACCATATTGGCAGGCTGGTCTTGAACTCCTGACCTCAAGTGATCCACCCTCCTCGGCCTCCCAGAGTGCTGGGATTACAGGGGTGAGCCACCGCGCCTGGCCTAGAGATACTCTTTTTTTTTTTTTTTTTTTTGAGATGGAGTCTTGCTTTGTCACTCAGCTGGAGTGCAGTGGTGCAATCTCTGCTCACTGCACCCTCTGTCTCCCAGGTTCAAGCAATTCTCCTGCCTCAGCCTCCCGAGCAGCTGGGATTACAGGTGTGCACCACTGTGCCCAGCTAATTTTTTTATTTTTAGTAGAGACGGGGTTTTACCATGTTGGTCTGGCTGGTTTCAAACTCCTGACCTCAGGTGATCCACCCGCCTCACCCTCCCAAAGTGCTGGGATTACAGGCGTGAGCCGCTGCGCCTGGCCGAGATACTCTTAATATTCCAATTTGACATACGGGACAAATGAGGCTTGGAGAGATTAGGGAATTTTCCTAAACGTCTTCAAGCTGGAGATAAGAAAATTATGCCAAATTTTTTTTTTTTTTTGAGATGGAGTCTCACTCTTGTCGCCTAGGCTGGAGTGCAATGGTGCGATCTTGGCTCACTGCAATCTCCACCTCCCGGGTTCAAGTGATTCTCCTGCTTCAGCCTCCCCAGTCGCTGGGATTACAGGCACCTGCCACCAAGCTCAGCTAATTTTTGTAATTTTAATAGAGATGGGGTTTCACCATGTTGGCCAGGCTAGTCTTGAACTCCTGACCTCAGGTGATCCGACCACCTCAGGCTCCCAAAGTGCTGGGATTACAGGTGTGAGCCACTGTGCCCAGCTAAGTTTTCTTTTTAATTTCTTTAAATTTTTTTTTTTTGACTGCTCCTTGTAAAGCAGGGCTAACCCATAGGCAGCACACCCAGAGTAGCCATGCTTAAAAATTTAAAGAGGCAGCAACCACCGCTATCCTCAGTGAACTAATTCCTACAGTTGAGGTCTCAAGCACAACCACATATGATTCTAACTAGGTTCTCTCAAGTACCAGGCAGGGCTTAACCCTGAGTTTCATTGTAATGTGTCCATCGTTTTGTATAGATGTCTAGATTTGATGTCCTTGCATTATGAAAACATGAGAACAACATATAGTAACAGAAACACATGAAGCATGGTGATTTGGAGGAGTCTCGCGGCTGGAGGAGAGTGGACAAACCGTAATGACGTGAAGTGAACAAGCACTCATTAGAGAAGTGCCCAGCCAGCAGAAGCAAACGGAAAACAAATGAAGCAATCGCTGTGAACATCAGAAACCATTGTGTATGTCCCCAGTGAAGGGTTACCTGATGGAAGTTTCTGGAGCGCCTTTCTCTAGGAAGAAACCCATACAGGGTCCTGTGTGGCAATGGTGGGTCAATGGGAGTAGAGATGCCAATTAATGTTTTTACTGGTCATTGAATTTCTCTTAACCTGTTTGTTAACATTCATTCAAAGAAAACGAGGTCAAGGCCGGGCGCGGTGGCTCACGCCTGTAATCCCAACACTTTGGGAGGCCGAGACGGGCAGATCACGAGGTCGGGAGATCGAGACCATCCTGGCTAACACGGTGAAACCCCGTCTCTACTAAAAAAAATTCAAAAAAATTAGCCAGGCATGGTGGCGGGCACCTGTAGTCCCAGCTACTCGGGAGGCTGAGGCAGGAGAAAAATATACACACAAACAAAACAAAACGAGGTCAATTTGTCCCGTGGCGTACACTGCAGATCCCCTACCCACAATCTGGAACTTCAGCTATTCAATGTTCAGCTGATTGTCACGTGGGGCGGGGTGCGGTTGGCTTGGGGAGAGACAGCCTTTCAGTTTGATTTTAAGATTTTCTTGCTGGGTACAGTGGCTCTCGCCTGTGATGCCAACATTTTGGGAGGCTGAGGTGGGAGGATTGCTTGAGCCTGGGAGGTCAAGGCTACAGTGAGCTGTGGTCCTGCAACTGCATCCCAGCCTGGGCAGAGTGAAAAAAAGGAAAAGGAAAAAAAAGGAAAGATTTTCTTTTTTTTGAGACGGAGTCTCGCTCTGTCGTCCAGGCTGGAGTGCAGTGGTGCGATCTCGGCTCACTGCAAGTTCCACCTTCTGGGTTCATGCCATTCTCCTGCCTCAGCCTCCTGAGGAGGTGGGACTACAGGTGCCCGCCACCACGCCCGGCTAATTTTTTGTGTTTTTGGTAGAGACGGGGTTTCACCGTGTTAGCCAGGACGGTCTCAATCTCCTGACCTTGTGATCTGCCTGCCTCAGCCTCCCAAAGTGCTGGGATTACAGGCATGAGTCACTGTGCTAGGCAAAAAGATTTTCTTCTGTCTCCTTCCTTCGGGGTTCGGGAACCAGATGATGGCTTTTCGTTTGAGACAGAGTCTTGCTCTGTTGCCCAGGCTGGAGGACAGTGGTGTGATCTCAGCTCATTGCAACCTCCGCCTCTCGGATTCAAGTGCTTCTCCTGCCTCAGCCTCCCAAGTAGTTGGGATTGCCACCACACCCAGGTAAGTTTTGTTTGTTTGATTTTTTTGAGACGGAGTCTCGCTCTGTCAACCAGGCTGTAGTACAGTGGCACAGGGGCGCGATCTCGGCTCATTGCAACCTCTGCCTCCCGGGTTCAAGCAATTCCCCTGCCTCAGCCTCCCGAGAGCTGGGATTATAGGCGCCTGCCACTTTTGTATTTTTAGTAGAAATGGGGTTTTACCATATTAGCCAGGATGGTCTTGATCTACTGACCTCGTGATCAGGCCGCCTCAGCCTCCCAAAGTGCTGGGATTACAGGTATGAGCCACTGTGCCCGGCCCCAGCTAAGTTTTGTATTTTGAGTAAAGATGAGATTTTGCCGTGTTAGCCGGGCTGGTCTCGAAATCCCAACCCCAGGTGATCCACCTGCCTCAGCCTCCCAAAGTGCTGGGTTTACAGGTGTGTGCCAGTATGCCCAGCTAATTTCTGTATTTTTAATAGAGAGAAGGTTTCAGCCGGGCGCGGTGGCTCAAGCCTGTAATCCCAGCACTTTGGAAGGCTGAGACGGGCGGATCACGAGGTCAGGAGATGGAGACCATCCTGGCTAACATGGTGAAACCCCGTCTCTACTAAACTACAAAAAACTAGCCGGGCGAGGTGGCGGGCGCCTGTAGTCCCAGCTACTGGGAGGCTGAGGCAGGAGAATGGCGTGAACCCGGGAGGCGGAGCTTGCAGTGAGCTGAGATCCGGCCACAGCACTCCAGCCTGGGTGACAGAGCGAGACTCCGTCTCAGGAAAAAAAAAAAAAAAAAAAAAAAAAAAAAA
>NC_045441.1:145670622-145694091 GCF_002776525.5 Piliocolobus tephrosceles
AAAAAAAAAAAAAAAAAAAAAAAAAAAGAGAAGGTTTCACCACGTTGGCCAGGCTAAAGGAGTGATGCCTGTTCTGAAGCGAGCACAGGGACGATGGTGACAAGCCTTACCAGGCCTGGGGTCACTCATCGCTTCAGAGGCTCTGTAAGGCACCCGCTAGAACCATGGGATTCATTATTTAAAGCTTATTTATTGGCTGGGTGCAGTGGCTCTGGAGGCTGAGGCAGAGGAGTCGCTTTAACCTGGGAGTCGGAGGTTGCACTGAGGTGAGATCACGCCACTGCACTCCAGCCTGGGCGACAGAGTGAGACTCTGTCTCAAAAAAAAAAAATAATAATAATAAAATAAAAAAGCAATTGGGATTAATAAGAACCTACAAATAATTTTTGGCGTCAAACTCGTTCTTTTGTTTCTAGATCTCGGTATGTAGTTTCTTTTCACAGCTATTCTAAAGTAATGCTGAATGATGTATGGAGAAGAGAGAAGACTTCACAGAACTAGCTCGACGTTAAATTGTGACTTGATCTGTGAATGTCAGCCATCATCAGTATTATTTTTCTCTCTAATGGTGTGCAGGTCTGCTGAGCACACAGAGTCTCCTGTAGATTCCTCTGGGACCCAGACCCTGTGCTTACTTATTGTCAGGAGCTCACACACTTCCTGGAAGGTGGAACGGGGAGTTTATTGCCACAGAGAGTTTACACGGAAGTGGTGTCGTGGATATGTGGGAGCTGGACTTGCCCACATTAGCTGGATTTGTTGAAGTGGTGTTTTGTATCTAATTCCCCTACTCAAGTGAGACATGCCCATCGGTGAAGAAATCAGAGGATGCAAGGCTGAGAAGCAAACTCATGGCTTCTCTACAGAAGCCTGACTTACAGAAGCCTTGATCCAGTATCCTGAGGCAGTGTGAGGCTGCTCATCGGCTGCCAATGAAAGCCTGCCTGACCCACTTTCAAGGCCATGCAGACACAAATGTCCTTCCTGCCACAGTCGGGACCTGTCACCACCAGTGGCCAAACTTCGGGGAGTGCTGACCAGTGCTGACCAGCCTGACCAACATGATTAAACCCTGTCTCTATTGAAAATACAAAAATCAGCCAGGCGTGGTGGTGCATGCTTGTAATCCCAGCTATTTGGGAGGCTGAGGTGGCAGTATTGCGTATACCCGCTTGAACCTCGGAGGTGGAGACGCAGTGCCAAGTGCTTCTGTTTCACCCTTTCTACTCCACATTTCCTCTTGGTCTATTTATTCTGTATGTGAATACATTCCCACGGCATGAGGTTCAAACAAGAAGTATAAAGGGCAATGTGTGAAAATTCCTGTTCCCAGCCACGTGTGGTGGCTCATACCTGTAATCCCAGCACTTTGGGAAGCCGAGGTGGGTGGATCACGAGGTCAGGAGTTCGAGACCAGCCTGACCAACATGGTGAAACTAAAGATACTAGAGATACAAAAAAATTAGCCGGGCGTGGTAGCGCACGTGCCTGTAGTCCCAGCTACTCAAGAGGCTGAGGAAGGAGAATCAGAATTACTTGAACCCAGGAGGCAGAGGATGCAGTGAGCCGAGATTGTGCCACTGCACTCCAGCCTGTGTGACAGGGTGAGACTCTGTCTCAGAAAAAAAAAAAAAAAGAAAATTCCTCTTTCCTTCTCTGGACTAACCCCTAACAGTTTTCTGCTCTTACGCCTATCCCCCACCTCTGCAACTTAAAAAAAAGTTTTGTTTGTTTCTTATTGTTTGTTTGTTTTTTTGAGACAGAGTCTCGCTCCGTCGCCCAGGCTGGAGTGCAGTGGCGTCATCTCTGTTCACTGCAACGTCCACCCGCCAGGTTCAAGCAATTCTCCTGCCTCAGCCTCCCGAGTAGCTGGGATTACAGGCGTGCACTACCACGCCTGGCTAATTTTTGTATTTTTAGTAGAGACAGGGTTTCGCCACATTGACCAGGCTGGTCTCGAACTCCTGACCTCAATTGATCCATCCACCTCAGCCTCCCAAAGTGCTGGGATTACAGGCGTGAGCCACCGCACCCTGCCTAAAAACAATTTTTTTTTTTTTTTGAGACAGAGTCTCACACTGTCGCCCGGGCTGGAGTGGAGTGCAATGGCACAATCTCGGCTCACTGCAACCTCCGCCTCCTGGGTTCACAAGATTCTCCTGCCTCAGCCTCCCGAGTAGCTGGGATTACAGGTGCCCACCAGCACACCGGCTAATTTTTTGTATTTTTAGTAGAGATGGGGTTTCACTATGTTGGCCAGACTGGGCTCAAACTCCTGACCTTGTGATCTGCCCGCTTAGGCCTCCAAAGTGCTGGTTTGAGCCACCGAACCTGCCAAAACAATTTTAAAGCCAAAGAAAAGTTAAAAGAATAGAACAGGCCGAGTGTGGTAGCTCATGCCTGTAATCCCAGCACTTTGGGAGGCTGAGGCAGGTGGATCACTTGAGGTCAGGAGTTTGAGACCAGCCTGACCAACATGGTGAAACCCTACCTCTACTGAAAATACAAACATTAGCCAGGTGTGGTGGTGCATGCTTGTAATTCCAGCTCTTTGGGAGGCTGAGGTGGCGGTATTGCTTATACTCGCTTGAACCCCAGATGCAGAGGTAACAGTGAGCTAAGATTATGCCACTTCCTTCCAGCCTGGATGATAGAACAAGACTTCATCTCTAAAAAAAAAAAAAAAAAAATGTATGTTTATGTCTGTTAAACATATATATATTTTGATATTTTTATTTATTTTTATTTTTTATTTTTATTTTTTGAGGCGGAGTCTCGCTCTGTGGCCCGGACTGGAGTGCAGTGGCCGGATCTCAGCTCACTGCAAGCTCCGCCTCCCGGGTTTACGCCATTCTCCTGTCTCAGCCTCCAGAGTAGCTGGAACTACAGGCGCCCGCCACCTCGCCCGGCTAGATTTTTGTATTTTTTTGGTAGAGATGGGGTTTCACCGTGTTAGCCAGGATGGTCTCGATCTCCTGACCTTGTGATCCGCCCATCTCGGCCTCCCAAAGCGCTGGGATTACAGGCTTGAGCCACCGCGCCCGGCCTGCAGAGTTTCTTATACAAATGCATGTTCTTTTTCTTTCTCTCTTTACTACACACACTGTTCTAATGTTTTAAACCTTGCCTTTTTTTCTTACTTAGCAATATATCTTGATGATGATAACATAAAGTGGTTTCTAAGAATATATGTGAATAATTCTGTAATACAGTGAAAGTTCCTTACTGCTGGCCTCAAGTCATCCTCCCATCTCAGTTTTCCAAAGTGCTGGGATTATAGGTATGAGAAAGTTCCTGTTTAGTGTGTTTGAATCATCAGGAATTAAGCTAATATTTCTCTTTTTGAAGCTAACATTTCTAAAATGAGCAGTGGGTAATTTATGTTGATGGCAGGAAATGTAACAAAAGCACTTACATATAGGATTCTTCAAAGGTAATCACATCTTAGATATTGTTTGACAGTTTTTTTTTTTTTTTTTGAGATGGAGTCTCACTCTGTCGCCCAGGCTGGAGTGCAGTGGCACCATCTCGGCTCACTGCAAGCTCTGCCTCCCGGGTTCACGCCATTCTCTAGCCTCAGCCTCCTGAGTAGCTGGGACTATAAGCACCTGCCACCACGCCCGGCTAATTTTTTGTATTTTTAGTAAAGACGGGGTTTCACCATGTTAGCTAGGATGGTCTCGATCTCCTGACCTCGTGATCCGCCCGTCTCGGCCTCCCAAAGTGCTGGGATTACAGGCGTGAGCCACTGCGCCCGGCCGACAGTTTTGATTTACATACTTTCCTCTGAGGGTTTGAGCACAAGGGTTTCATTAAGAGAGACATGAAATGAACCGTGTGTGAAATACCACAGCTCACACACTGCCGTTATTTCCGATACCAGTACAGCAGCTATCCATAGCTATCCTTCTTCCTATTTTACAGAGAGGGAAACCGAGGCTTGTTGATGTGGGTAAAGTCAGCATGTCATCAGCCCTAAAGTGTTATTGGGCATCAGGGGATGCGGGCACCACAGGGAACCATGCCTCAGGTCCCTATGGCCACTCCTCAGCCTCCAGTCTGGCCCCAGTCAGCACTGGGCCCTCTTCCCTCCGCCCAGGAGCACAGATGCCCTGCAGCCTCTGCAGCCTCCGCGCTTGCTGGCCCATGAAGCTTCTCAGTCCACTTTTGGCCTTGAACATTTCAGCTGCCCTCTACCCCCGGGGCTCCCTGCAAGCCATTACCCCTAATCCATCCACATTCTCCACGCTCCTCCTTTCTTTCTTTTATTTTTTGAGATGGACTTTCACAATTGTTGCCCAGGCTGGAGTGCAATGGCGCAATCTCATCTCACCACGACCTCTGCCTCCTAGGTTCAAGTGATCCTCCTGCCTTGGCCTCCCAAGTAGCTGGGATTACAGGTATGTGCCACCATACCCGGCTACTTTTTATATTTTTAGTAGAGACCAGGTTTTACCATGTTGACCAGGCTGGTCTTGAACTCCTGACCTCAGGCGATCCACCCACCTCGGCCTCCCAAAGTGCTGGGATTACAGGTGTGAGCTGCCGTGCTCAGTCTCCAAAGACTTTTCACTCCTATTTAAATCTTTCCTGGGATAAATCCTTGTCATCGAAAGATCTCGTTTCAAAAGAGTTAACTAAATATTACCATTTAATCTCCAAGGTGTTTATGCCTGTCCTCCCTAACTGCTATGTGATGTCCATCAGGATGGGGACCTTGTTTTGTACTGGTTCCTTTTTTTCATGATAAAATTTATTGCATTGACATGCTTCTTAAAAATTATGTATTTGTTTACAGAGTCTTCCTCTGGCACCCAGGCTGCAGTGCCATGACATGATCACTGTTCACTGCAGCCTCGACCTCCTGGTCTCAAGTGCTCAAGTGATCCTCCACCTCAGCCTCCTGAGTAGCTGGGACTATAGGTGTGTGCCACCATGCACAGAAAATTTCTTTTTTTTCCTGAGACAGAGTCTTGCTCTGTCACCCAGGCTAGAGTGCAGAGGCACGATCTCCGCTCACTGCAACCTCTGCTTCCCAGGTTCAAGTGATTCTCCTGCCTCACTCAGCCTCCTGCGTAGCTGGGACTATAGGCATGTGCCACCATGCCGGGCTAATTTTTTGTATTTTTAGTAGAGATGGGGTTTCACTATGTTGGCCAGGGTGGTCTAAAACTCCTGACCTTGTAATCTGCCTGCCTCAGCCTCCCAAAGAGCTGGGTTATAGGCGTGAGCCACTGTACCTGGTCATAATTTTCTATGTATTTGAGACAGGGTCTCACTGTATTGCCTAAATTAGAGAACAGTGATGCTCTACTGAAGCCTGGACCTCCCTGGGCTGAGGTGATCCTCCTACTCAGCCTCCTGAGTAGCTGGGACTATAGGCGTGTGCCACCACACTTGGCTAATCTTGCTATGTTTTGTACAGACAGGGTTTCACCCAGTTGCCCAGGCTGTTCTCGAACTCTTGAGCTCAAGCAATCTTCTTGCCTCAGCCTCCCAAAGTGCCAGAAAAAAAGAATTTTTTTTTTTTTTTTTTTTTGTAGAAATGGGGTCTTGTGGTGTTACCTAGGCTGGTCTGGAATTCCTAGTTCAAGCAATCCTCCTGCCTCAGCCTCCTAAAGTGCTGGTATTACAGGTGTGCACCACTGTGACCAGCCTGACACACGTTTTAATAAGCATATATATATATGTGTGTATATATACACACACACACATATATTTCTTTTTCAAAGGGGGAAATAAAAGCTATTTGTGGCGAGCCTGCCACTTACAATGTAAAATTCATGTCTGTGCTGTCTACATTTCAAGATTAGCTCACAGTCACCACAGGGACTTACTGAAATGTGAAACGTCCCATAATAGTACTGTCTGTCCACACTGAGATGAAAATGAACCTCCATTAACCTGCAAGCAGATAGGTTACAAGTGACAGTGCCAAACTGTGCACATATCTGAAATTCCAGTCTTCGCTGAGATTATTTTAGGTTTTATTATGAGATGCCCATACTAACACAAAATATTATTTCTTCCTTTTGAACAGTCATTTATATAGCCAGTAAAAAAAAGAGAACAGAGGCTGGGCTTGGTGGCTCATGCCTGTAATCCCAGCACTTTGGGAGGCTGAGGTGGGTCAATCACCTAAGGTCATGAGTTTGAGACCAGCCTGGCCAACATTGCGAAACCCCATCTCTACTAAAAATACAAAAAATCAGTCAAGCATGGTTGCTCATGCCTCTAATCCCAGCTACTCAAGAGGCTGAGACAAGAGAATCACTTAAACCTGGGCGGTGGAAGTTGTAGTGACCCGAGATTGTGCCACTGCACTCCAGCCTGGATGACAGAGCAAAACTCAGTCTCAAAAAATAATAGAGAATTGAGTCAGATTTTCCTTTGCTAACTGATCATCTGCTAGAAATGACATGCAGTAATACAATTAAAATTTAAGAAACACAAAAAATGAGCCTAGCACAGCGGCTCACCTTGATAATCCCAGCACTTTGGGAGGCTGAGGCAGGAGGACTGCTTCAGCCCAGGAGGTCAAGGCTGCAGTGAGCCATGATTGAACCACTGCACTCCAGCCTGGGTGACAGAGCAAGACCCTGTCTCAAAAAAAAAAAAAAAAAAAAAAAAAGGCAGTATTTCATTTTGAAGTGTAACAATTAGAGCCATTAACCAAGTGTTCCAGTTGTCTAAAATGAGGCATGTGTGGAGGGAAATTTTTCCCTGTACTCTCTGAAGGTTTCATAACTGAGTCTCTGAACTAAGCTGACAGTAGACGGAATCGTAAGAGAAAAAGTATACAAATTTATAACATGTACTAGGGCATCCCAGAATCCAGTGATATCTGGAAGCTTATATAGCCCCTTCATAGAAGAGAGGGGAGGCAGATGCAGGCAGCTCAGGGGAAAGAAAATGATTTTTGCTTTCAGAATAGGTGGTGGCCTGTGGCAAAATCTGTCTGGCTGTGGAGCCGACTTCCCTTGGTGCTCTTCTCTGGTGATACTGGCTCATTCTTCCCTGTTGATGAGACTTCCAGGAAGGGGGTCAAGACAATTGAGTTCCTTTGGGATGATCTGTCTTTACGTACATAACGGGGGATTCGGAGAATGCCCCTCCCTGCATTGGCAGGTCCCCACGTGCCCTCAGTTTGAGGGCATACTAATGTGGTCATCAGTGAACTAGTTAGTAATTGGTATCTCAACAGAGCATAATTCGGGGTGGCATTTCTGCAACTCTTTCATTACTAACCAGCTATTATAAACCAAAAGTGATTCAAGTGTTGAAAGTGTCTTTTGACTATCTCCCAGGCTTAAACGATCACGAATTCATCAGCATTGTTAGTTCAGAAGGTGGCTGAGCAGGCCACTGGAATTCAGCGTCTGAATTCAGGATCTGAAATTCAGGAAAAGTGTAACAAAAAGGAATTTTTTTTTTTGAGAGAGTTTCGCTCTTGTTGCCCAGGCTGGAGTGCAATGGCATGATCTCGGCTCACTGCAACCGCCTCCTCCTGGGTTCAAGCCATTCTTCTGCCTCAGCCTCCGGAGTAGACGGGATTAAGAAATGCGACACCACAACTGGCTATTTTTTTTTTTTCATTTTTAGTGGAGACGAGGTTTCGCCTTGTGTCAGGCTGGTCTTGAACTCCCAACCTCAGGTGACCCACCTGCCTTGGCCTCCCAAAGTGTTGGGATTACAGGCGTGAGCCACCTTGGCATTTTTATTTCTTAAAGAAAAGGATACGGTGGGCTAGGACTAAGATAACACAGTAGGAAACGTCTGGCTGAGTGCTGGAGAGGAAGACAGTGGGAGATCCAGGCCAGGCTCCATGCACTAAACTGCTTGTTGGCCTCTTCAGGCTTTGGATCTGCGGGGCCTTTCGTTACTGGGAATGAAAGTCTATCTGATGACTGCGCCGGGTCTGAGGTTCCCCGCTCCCGCTGGTCCACCATCTGCACGCCTGTGGTATTAATCTCCAGGGTTAGAACCACAACCCCTGAGGACGCGGGAAAGGCTCGCAAGTCTCAGGTCCAGCGATCAAAATGCGCCCCGTTTTCAGGATACTGCCACGATTTAATCGAAAAAGCTTCATCGGTATTTTCGGCCACAGTTTGCTTCCGTTTCCTTCCATCATTATTCCCTGGCGAAGTCTCCACGCACTCCCGTTCGCCGGTAACTTAGGGTATTTGGCCTTCCCTAAATTGTCGAGCGGGGGCCGGTGCCTTCGCTTGCCTTCCCTGGCCGCCGCTTGATTTCTTTTTCCTCCCCTTCGAGGACTTCTCCGCCCGCGCCCCAGCTTTCGTCCCGCTGTGGGGAGATGCCACCCAGCTCCACGGGAGGACCGCGGGGCGAGACGCGGCGGACGCGCTCCGAAGGCCGCCGGCGGAAGAAGATGAAGGGCGCGACGACATCGCGGTTTCCAGAATGGGCTCCTTCTTGCCCAGAACAATCAGTGCCGTTTGGAATCTTCTCGGCCTTCTCTGCGCAGTCCGCGAGTCTGGGCTCCCCGGTACCGTGGACCCGGCCCCGAGCTCCGCCCCCTCGCCCTTGGCTTCCCCTCCCCTTCGCCCACAGTCTCTCGTCCTCTTCGGGGCGGCGGAAGAGCCGAGAACCTTCGCGAAGGCGGGGCGGGCGCCTCCGAGCCTAGGCCCGCGTTATGGGCAGTGGAAACTGCACATGCGCGGCGTCAGGGCCGGGCGGAAGTTAACGTCGCTGTGCCGCCGCCGCGTGACGCATTTCCTGTTTGTTGTCGGAGAAAGGAGAGAAAGGAAAGCGCGAGGAGACGCCGCCACCACCAGCGCAGCAGTGCAGGAGCTGTGAGGAGATTCGGGCAGTCACCCCGCCTCCCCTGCGTCCCGCCACCGGCCGCCTCCGTCCTCGGTGAGGGTCTATTTCGAGGGCCGTGGGAGGTCGCCTAGGGCCCTGTGCGCACAGGGCAGACGGCGGACCTAACCCGGCTCCTGGCAACAGCGTGGGGGGTGACCGGGGTCGCCGGTGGGGCACTACTGGAAGGGGCGGGGGCCGTGGCCGGGGTTGTGGGGCGAAGGGTGGGCGGCGTCCTCTGGGTCTGGGGCCGAGGCCGGGGCCCGGGCTGGGGGCTGGGGCCGCCCGTCCGCGTCCTCCCCGCCCGGCGTCCTTGCCGGAACGCGGCCCGGCCTCCGCGGCGGCGGTTGGGGGTGGGGCCCGGCCTGGGAGCGGCCGGCTGGGGCTCGGCGGGGCCGGCAGCGTGGGAGGCGTGGAGCGCCTTCTTTTTCTAAGGCTCCTGCACTCGAGTCTGAAACCAGAAACGCGAGTGACTTGCGGAGCAGGAATGCCGCGGCCGCGCCGCCAAGTCCGGAGGGAGAAGAAGCAGGTGGGGGACCACAGAGCCCTGTTTCTAGAACTCCGGACGGATTGTTGAGAAGTTTGTGGAAGAGAAGGCTGCGTTTCTTATTCAGAACGTCTGTCTGCTTTGCTTTGCGTTAAAGACTCTGCACCGTAGTTGATGCAACTGAAGTTTATGTAGCAAGTTTATATTAACTCCTATCCAACTGCGGAAGGTCAGTGACACACGAAGTGTAAACTGCAAACCGTATGTTGGCTCGAGAAAGGTTTTGGCGCTAGCGCATTTTTTAAAAAGGGTGGGTTTCCTAGCCAGACGTAAACTTCTGTACTAATTTTCTCACGTAAACGAGGCAGGAAGTAGCCCGAGTAGAACGATCGTGCCACCACCGAAGGGATGCCGCCTGCGAGCCCAGAGGCTTCAGCCTTTTTGGGAAGAGTAGGCTGAGTGGAGCTCTTTGTAATTTTTAAGGTTTTATTAATATGAGTTGCGGATTTAGTAAGGATTTGTGGCTACAAGTGAAGCCAAATTACTGATTTAGTAGAAAAGTTAAAGACTAAAGACTGAAGAAAGGAAACAGACTTTAATTATTAAAGCTTGGTTGCTGCTGCTTCATGTTTAACCGCACTTTTCCAAATAATGTTGTATATCAGAACGATTCATGGTTTCTGAAAGGAATTATATGCATCCACCTTACTCTTCCGCCTGTCCACCCGTCCCGTTTTCTTTTTGGGTTTACTCCAAACTTTTTTTTTTTTTTTTTGAGACGAAGTCTGTTCTGTTGCCCTGGCCAGGGTACAGGGGCGCGATCTCCACTCAGTGCAACCTCCAGCTCCCAGGTTTAAGCGATTCTCCTGCTTCAGCCTCCTGAGTAGCTGGGATTACGGCTGCTCGCCACCACGCCCCACTAATTTTTGTATTTTTAGCAGAGACAGGGTTTCACCGTGTTGGCCAGGCTGGTCTCGAACTTCTGACCTAAAGTGATCCGCCTGCCTCGGCCTCCCAAAGTGCTGGGATTACAGGCGTGAGCCACCGCGCCCGGCCGACTGCAGACTTGTTTCCACTTCTGAGAGCCTTAAGCTCCTTTGAAGTTGGTTCTTTCACATTTCTTTCTGCCTTCTGTGATAAAGGGATGAATATTTTTTATGCACACTTTAATGAGCTGTGGGTGTTTATGGATTATTCTGAATGTGAAATTGGGAAGTAAATTGCCTTAAATTGGTAGATGTGGAGACTTGACAGGAAATAGGAGAACAAAAGGGTTGAGAACCTTTGAAAAATGCCTAACTAGGCTTAGTCTGTACTGTGGAACATGAGAAAGTTGGGAATTTCAGAGGGCAAAGCTCTTTTTTTTTTTTTTTTTTTTTTTTTGTTGGGAGACGGAGTCTCGCTCTATCGCCCAGGCTGGAGTGCAGTGGCCGGATCTCAGCTCACTGCAAGCTCTGCCTCCCGGGTTCCCGCCATTCTCCTGCCTCAGCCTCCCAAGTAGCTGGGACTACAGGCGCCTGCCACCTCGCCCGGCTAGTTTTTTGTATTTTTAGTAGAGACGGGGTTTCACGGTGTTAGCCAGGATGGTCTGGATCTCCTGACCTCGTGATCCACCCGTCTCGGCCTCCCAAAGTGCTGGGATTACAGGCTTGAGCCACCGCGCCCGGCCACAGAGGGCAAAGCTCTTAAAGAATTTGAGATGAGTTCACTGTTCAAGACATCAGTGTTTTAAAATTTATTTTTTTCTGGATATGAAAGTGTTAGGTTTGGGAAGTAATTCTGGCTTCCCAAATTAGGACAAGTTTTCCAAAACACTAGGTGGTGAGTATTGTTGAATATTGTGAAGACAGAAATAAGGATATGGTGTTACAGTGTAATACCTGTAACTGAGTGGCATACATTAGCTTTCATTTTTAAGCAAGTCCGTAATTCCCTTCTATTAACTGATTTGGACAGTTTCAAACGAACAGTGGTACCCATCACCTTCATCAGTTTTCCACCTAGATAACCCAAATCCATGTCTGAGGTGGGGGTGGGATGGTCTGTCTGAACTATTTTTTTTTGAGACGGAGTGTTGCTCTCAAACTGTAATGCAGTGGCGCGATCTCTACAAGTTCACGCCATTCTCATGCCCCAGCTTTCCGAGCAGATGGGACTACAGGCGCCCGCCACCACACCCGGCTGATTTTTTTGTAGTTTTTAGTAGAGACGGGGTTTCACCATGTTAGCCGGGATGGTCTCCATCTCCTGACCTCGTGATCCGCCCGCCTCGGCCTCCCAAAGTGCTGGGATTACAGGCGTGAGCCACCGCGGCTGGCCCTTTTTTTTATTTTTTTTATTTTTATTTTTATTTTTTTTTGAGATGGAGTTTCACTGTTGCCCGTGATGGAGTACAATGGCGCCATCTTGGCTCACTGCAACTTCGCCTCCCCGGTTCAAGCGATTCTCCTGCCTCAGCCTCCGGAGTAGCTGGGATTACAGGCATGCGCCACCACGCCCAGCTAATTTTTTGTATTTTTATTAGAGATGGGGGTTTCACCATGTTGTTAGCCTGGTCTCGAACTCCTGACCTCAGATGATCCACTTGCCCCGGCCTCCCAAAGTGCTGGATTACAGGCATGAGCCCCCTCGTCCGGCCATCACTGTTAAGAGTATTTAACAAGAGGGCACTTCAAAACTTGGGCAGGTATTTTTAGTCATCCTGAACATGTTGCTGTGTACTGAGTGTCACCGCGGGACCGCGCAGACACCTTATTGTCGTCTGCCGTAAAGGTCAGCTTCTATATTAGTTAATGCTTACGGATATGTGTTGAGGAATAAGGTAATCAGCCTTTGTGTTTGTGAGTTGATGATTTGACAGGATTTTTACTTCTTAATTTTTACTTGCATCGAGGTTACACAGTGGATTAACAGGGTTTTTGAGAAACGTTTTTAAAACTTTCTGTTTTTCTAGGTAATGATTCTGTTCAAAATCTGGTTTGGTTAAATTTGTCCAGAACCCCACCTGGTGGTGAGAGGCGGGTAACTGCAGGCTCATTAGCAAGTAAGAATAGGATCAGTGGCAGGATTTAGCAAATGGTGTAGTTCCAGGATAGAATTTGAAAATATCAAACTAAGAAAAATGAGGTTAATGAGAAGAAAAGCAAAGTTGGTGAAAACAAGAATATGTTAGAAATGATGATGTAGGAATGGAAAAATGACAACGCCTACCTGGAGAAAATGACTTCCTGGATAAGGCAACTAGTAAAAATGTGATGTTTTTTGTATTGATATTAATGAGGTGTTTTGTCAAACAAAATCGTTTGTTTTTGTATGGACACAAATCACTGTTGACTTGTTTCATGTTCCTGGAGACATCCTACTTGAGAAGGAAAATTGAGTTACTTGAGATGGAGTCCTTGCTCTGTTGTCCACGCTGGAGTGCAGTGGCATGGGCTTGGCTCACTGCACTCCCAGGTTCAAGCCATTCTCTTGCCTCAGCCTCAAGTAGCTGGGATTACAGGCGTACGTCACCATGCCTGGCTACTTTTTGTATTTTTAGTAGAGATGGTTTTACCATGTTGGCCAGGCTGGTCTCGAACTCCTGACCTCAGGTGATCCCCCCGCCTCGGCCTCCTAAAGTGCTGGGATTACAGGTATGACCCACCACACCTGGCTTTTTTTTTTTTTTTTTTTAGTGCAGCTGGAATTGCCCTGTGTGCCCAGGCTGGTATCGAACTCCTGGCCTCAAGTGATTCTTCCACCCTGGCCTGCCAAAGTGCTAGAATTACAAGTGTGAGCCAGGTGACTGGCCAGATTTTATAATTTTTTTTTTTTAAGATGGAATCTCACTCTGTTGCTCAGGCTGAATGCAGTGGCGTCATCTCGGCTCACTGCAACCTCTGCTGCACGGGTTCAGCCTCCTGCCTCAGCCTCCTGAGTAGCTGGGATTACAGGCACCTGCCACCGCGCCTGGCTGATTTTTGTATTTTTAGTAGAGATGGAGTTTCACCATCTTGGCCAGGCCAGTCTTGAACTCCTGACCTTGTGATCCACCCGCCTCGGTCTCCCAAAGTGCTGGGATTACAGGCGTGAGCCACTGCACCAGGCCAGATTTTAGAATTCTTTTTTTTTTTTTTTCCCTGAGATGGAGTCTTGCTCTGCCGCCCGGGCTGGAGTGCAGTGGCCAGATCTCAGCTCACTGCAAGCTCCGCCTCCCGGGTTCCCGCCATTCTCCTGCCTCAGCCTCTGGAGTAGCTGGGACTACAGGAGCCGCCACCTCGCCCGGCTAGTTTTTTGTATTTTTTAGTAGAGACAGGGTTTCACTGTGTTAGCCAGGATGGTCTCGATCTCCTGACCTCGTGATCCGCCCGTTTCGGCCTCCCAAAGTCCTGGGATTACAGGCGTGAGCCACCGCGCCCGGCCCAGATTTTAGAATTCTTAAGCTCTGTTGCAAAATAACGTGTCTTTGGAAGGGTGATTTAGTTACACTACATATTTTGCTCTCTCTGATATTTTTCTACCTTTTGCCACCAAAGGCTAAGTGTGTTTTATATTTGTGTTGTGCGTATACGTATGTGCGTGCTCTAGTTGGTATGCTTATGAACTGTGTACCAATACTTATTCCTCTCTGCTACCTTGAGATGGCATATACCACTTGGGTGGGCTTTGAATCTGAAGTTATTTGTGCTTACAGGAATGTCCAGGACAGAGTGCTCAGAAAATATTCATTGAATTAGATTCTTTCTGGTTTGTCTGTGTCCTGATGACCTTCCTGTGATTAATAATGGAATCCAGAATTCAAGAAAGTTGGAAAAAGTAAGTTTCAGCAGCATTTAAGAGACTGAGTACTTAACCCAGTGTTCCTTTTTTTTTTTTTTTTTGAGACAGAGCCTTGCTCTGTCACCCAGACTGGAGTGCAGTGGTGCGATCTTGGCTCACTGCAACCTCCGCCTCCTGGGTACCTCAGCCTCCCGTGTAGCTGGTACTACAGGCGCCTGTCACCACGCCCGGCTAATTTTTTGTATTTTTAGTAGAGATGGGGTTTCACCATGTTAGCCAGGATGATCTCGATTTCCTGACCTCGTGATCTGCTCGCCTCAGCCTCCCAAAGTGCTGGGATTACAGGTGTGAGCCACCGCGCCAGGCCTATTTTGATTTTTTTAATGAAAGGGAATTTAGTTAAGCTTGGAAGTATCTAACAGGTGATGAGTGCCAGTTGAAGGAATGGTCTCTGATCTTGAGTAGTGGGGAAATAACTTCCTGTGTTCGTTTCAGAAATATTTTAGGATATACTGGTTAAGAATGAAATAAGAAGGTGATGTGTGTGATAAGGAATGAGAATTCACTCCTGTGGGTTTTTTTTTTTCCCCTCTCTGTACTGTTTTTGTTTTTGCTTTTTTTGTTGTTGTTTGAGACCCAGTCTAGGCTGGAGTGCAGCAGCATGATCTTGGCTCAGTGCAACCTCTGCCTCCCAGGCTCAAGCAATTCTTGTGCCTCAGCCTTCTTTCCGAGTAGCTAGGATTACAGATGTGCACCACCACACCCAGGTAGTTTTTTTTTTTTTTTTTTTGACAGAGTCTTGCTCTGTTGCTCAGGCAGGAGTGCAGTGGCACTGTCTTGGCTTGCTGCAACCTCTGCCCCTCAGGTTCAAGCAATTCGCCTGCCTCAGCCTGCTGAGTAGCTGGGACTACAGGCGTTTGCCACCATGCCTGGCTAATTTTTGTATTTTTAGTAGAGAAGCGGGTTTGCCATGTTGGCCAGGCTGGTCTTGAACTCCTGACCTCAGATGATCTGTGCACCTCGGCTCCCCAAAGTGCTGGGATTACAGGGGTGAGCCGCCTCACCTGGCCTCAGATGAATTTAGAAACCACTAATTTTTTTTTTTTTTTTTGAGATGGAGTCTTGCTGTGTTGCCCAGGCTGGAGTGCAGTGGTGCGATCTCGGCTCACTGCAAACTTTCCTGGGTTCAGGCAGTTCTCCTGCCTCATCTGGAACTACAGGCGGCACCACGCCTGACTGGATTTTGTATTTTTAGTAGAGTCGGGGTTTCACCATGTTGGCCATGCTGTTCTCCAACTCCTGACCTCAGGTGATCCACCTGCCTTGGCTTCCAAAAGTGCTGGGATTATATGCATGAGCTACGCACACCTAATCTTTATGTGACATGTTTTTTAAAAGTCCTAAACTTGGAGGTCATTAAATTTATTTGAGAAGGTTATTTTTGATTAATGGTGATTAGGCTAATTCTTTTTGTGGTTCTAATAAAGAGATTTTTCGTTTTTTTTGGACTTGATTTAGGTTTATTACTTTTGGAAATTGCAGAAATTAACAAAGCTAGTTTTCCTAAGAAATATTTTTTCTTAATTTCTTAATTGAAAAGTTTTCTATAGCTTCCTTAATAGACAGTAGGACCTAGTTACTAGAATGTTAAAGAAGTTTCGTAATTGCTATTAGAAATGTTAATCATGGGCTGGGCACAGTGGCTCACGCCTGTAATCCCAGTACTTTGGGAGGCCAAGGTGGTCGGATCACAGGGTCAGGAGTTTGAGACCAGCCTGGCTAGCATGGTGAAACCCCATCTCTCCTAAAACAATACAAAAATTGGCCGGGTGTGGTGGCACACACCTATAGTCCCAGCTATTTGGGATCGCTTGAACCTGGGAAGTGGAGGTTGCAGTGAGCTGAGATTGCGCTGCTGTACTGCAGCCTGGGTGACAGAGCAAGACTCTATCTCAAAAAAAAAAAAGAAATGTTAATTTTGTAGTTAAAGAATATATTCCTACTCTACCCAAATTCTTTTCCAGCCTGAAGTGTTTTGTTTTTTATCTTTTATTTTAAAAAATTTTATTCTTTTTGTGTCAGGGTCTTGCTGTGTTATGTAGGCTGGTAGGCATTGGTGCGTTCAGGTCTCACTAGCATCGATCGCCTGTGCTCAAGTGATTTTCCTGCCTCAGCTGATTAGTTGGGACTACAGGTGCACACTACCACACCCTACTGAGTTTTTATGTTTTATAGAGACAAGGTCTTGCTGTGTTACTTAGCCTGGTCTTGAACTCCTGAGCTCAAATGATCCTCCTCCTTCAGCCTCCCAAAGTGTTAGGATTACAGGCATGAGCTACTGTACCCAGCTGTGATTTCTTTTAAAATGCTACTTTACAGCACTGTCATTTTTGTTTTATCATTTTTAACTTTAAAGTTTTTATTTTATTTTTATTTATTTATTTTATTTTTTTAGATGACGTTTCACCCTTGTTGCCCAGGCTAGAGTGCAGTGGAGTGATCTCGGCTCACTGCAACCTCTGCCTTCCAGATTCAAGTGATTCTCCTGGTCAGCCTCCCAAGTAACTGGGATTACAGGCGCCCGCCACCACACCCGGCTAATTTTTGTATTTTTTGTAGAGATAGGGTTTCCCCATGTTGTCTAGACTGGTCTTGAACTCCTGACCTCAAGAGGCCTCAGCCTCCCAAAGTGCTGAGATTACAGGCGTGAGCCGCCGTGCCCGGCTTAAAATTTTTTATTTTACTTTTTGTATATTTTGTTTTTTTCCGAGACAGGGCCTTGCTCGCTCTCTTGTTCAAGTTAGAGTGCAGTGACAGGACATGGCTCACAGCATCCTCGGTCTCTTGCGCTCAAGTGATACTCCCACTACAGCCTCCTGCGTAGCTGGGAGTACAGGTGTGTGCCACCCCACTCAGCTAATTTTTTAGATATTTTTGTAGAGATGGTGTCTTACTGTGTTGCCCAGGCTGGTCTCAAGCTCTTGGGCTCAAGTGATCCTTCTGCACATTTCTAGGGTTGTCTAACTTGTGTCATTGCTGTCTAGAAGCTTTTTAGTGTGATGTAATCGCACTTGTCTGTTTTGGCTTTTGTTCCCTCTGCTTTTAGGGGGTCATATCCAGAAAAAGACTGCTGAGGGGCCAAATTTTACATTGTGTTTAATTTTAATGACTTCAGTTTAAATAGCTGCATCTGGAGTCTTTTGAGCAGCACTGTTTTAAAAAGGTTTTTGCCAAGTGGGGTTCTAGTGGACACATGTAGGGCTCAGATGTGAGTGATCTGCTGTAGAGATTACTTCCTTTGATGTAGTGTATTATTTTATTTTATTTTATTTTATTTTATTTATTTATTTTTGAGACGGAGTCTCGCTCTGTGGCCCAGGCTGGAGTGCAGTGGCCGGATCTCAGCTCACTACAAGCTCTTCCTCCTGGGTTTACGCCATTCTCCTGCCTCAGCCTCCCGAGTAGCTGGGACTACAGGCGCCCGCCATCTCGCCTGGCTAGTTTTTTGTATTTTTTAGTAGAGACGGGGTTTCACCATGTTAGCCAGGATGGTCTCGATCTCCTGACCTCGTGATCCACCCGTCTCAGCCTCCCAGAGTGCTGGGACTACAGGCTTGAGCCACCGCACCCGGCATGTGGTGTATTATTTTAAAATGCAGGTGATGCACTGGTTTCTCAGTGAGGGAAGCTGGTTTTTAACTGGCTGAGCTGCTGTAGAGTGGAGGGCTGGAGTCCAGGCTCTCGCTGGGCAGGGAAGGCGGCTTGAGTGTGTCGTCCAGGCCTCCTGAGGCCCATGTATTTCTGGCATCACGTGTTTTCTGTAATGTGCGTTGAACACATGGGCCAGGAGAAGAGGGAAGTAGAGGAGGTACCTGCAGTGCTGGGCAGGCCACAAGGATGCTGGGCCAACCTTAGGAGGGAGATGAAGGCCACGTAAAATGTTTTATTGCCACAAATGGTGTCTTTTAGGAAATAAATCCACGTGTTTTAACACTTAAATGATATTAGGCTACTCCGGGCACACTGCCTATGGGGTAGCACTGCTTTGCAAGGAGCAGTAAAAAAAAAAAAAAAAAAAAAAAAAGAAAAATCATGTTAAAGATTCAACTTGTAGTTTCTCTGTGACTAGGGAAATAGTCCAAGTATGTATCAAATAATACTAATTGGTACCTAGGTGTGTATCTTGATTAGGCAACTTTTTGCTTAAAATTGTTTCAGAATGCAGTAGTATTTCTACAACTTCAGGTTGCTTTATCATCTAATACACAGTTGGATGTTTTAATATATAGTTTTATCAGTTTTTTATTTAAACACTGTTTTTGAGAGGTCTGAGGGAAAAAAGATAGTGTTACCAGAAATACTGACTTCTATAGGGAAATACTGATGGAAATGTATAGGTAGTCTTGAAGCTCTAAGGTTAATAAAAAAGTGAATGCAGGTAACCCTTCATGGAGTTTGTCAAATTTTAAATTGTCTTACATCACTGATTACTCTGAATCAGTAAGGAGTGAATTAGCTTGCAGCGAACACTGGTGATTGTTGCAGCATCAGCACTTCAGCCAGCTCTGCAGGTTTCCGTGGAGATACACATGGAGCTTCCTTTCTAGACCTTCAGCTCTTTTCATTTTGTTGTTTCTGTAATGCGTGTTTGTCTTTATATTCCAAATTTATTAGTCTTACTGGCATTTGATGAAAAATAAAAAGGTAATTTTGAGATTCAAGTACTGGTGGGAGAATGTCCCAAAGCCTTGAGCGTTGAGATTGTGTACATTGACAGCATAGTGTCATGATAGAGGCTAGCATGAGTTTTGGAGCCAAACTTGGATTCTTACTGTTTTTAAAGGTGCGGTGTCTTCCATGTGTTACCCAGGTCGAGCTCAGACTCCTGGGCTGAAGCCATCCTCCTGCCTCAGCCTTCTGAGTCGCTGGGACTTCAGGTGCACACGACTGTGCTGGGCTCAGACTTGGATTTTGAACTTGCTGGAACATTGACATTTACTTAATTCCTTTGAGCCCCAGTTTCCTCACCTACAAACAGTAACTCACAAAATGGCTGTGATAGAATATGTACCTGTCATCATGCATGACACATGAGTCAGTAACACATTGTTGTCCCAGCTCCCTTCCCCCTTAATCAGCTAATAACTATGCCTCAGTGATTTAGTAAACTAATTGAACATCATGTGACTTGATTAGCATGTCATGTTTAAAATTATTTGTTGTCATTTGGATTATAAGAAGTTTGTTTTTTTGAGATGGAGTCTCGCTCTGTCACCCTGGCTGGAGTGCAGTGGCGTGACCTTGCCTTACTGCAACCTCCGCCTCCCCGGCTCAAGTGATTTTTTTGCCTCAGCCTCCTGAGTAGCTGGGATTATAGGAGCACACCACCATGCCCAGCTGATTTTTGTATTTTTAGTAGAGATGGTGTTACGTCATGTTGTTCAGGCTGGTCTTGAACTCTTGACCTGAGGT
Organism: Piliocolobus tephrosceles; assembly: GCF_002776525.5. Taxonomy (NCBI): domain Eukaryota; kingdom Metazoa; phylum Chordata; class Mammalia; order Primates; family Cercopithecidae; genus Piliocolobus; species Piliocolobus tephrosceles. The sequence goes on from NC_045441.1 coordinate 145,690,163, forward strand.
GATCCACCTACCTCGCCTCCCAAAGTGTTGGGATTACAGGCATGAGCCACTGTGCCCGGCTTCATTTTATTTTTTTGAGATGGAGTCTCGCTCGGTGGCTCAGGTTGGAGTGCAGTGGCACGATCTTGGCTCACTGCGACTTCTGCCTCCTGGATTCAAGCGATTCCCCTGCCTCAGCCTCCTGAGTATCTGGGATTACAGGCGCCCACCACCTCGCCTGGCTAATTTTTTGTATTTTTAGTAGAGACGGGATTTTGCCATGTTGGCCAGGCTGGTCTCCAACTCCTGACCTCAAGTAATCTGCCCGTCTTGGCCTCCCAAAGTGCTGGGATTACAGGCGTGAGCCACTGCGCGTAGGCTTATTTTTTAATATCGCTATTTTTTTTTTTTTTTTTTTTGAGACGGAGTCTTGCTCTGTCGCCCAGGCTGGAGTGCAATGGCTGGATCTCAGCTCACTGCAACCTCCGCCTCCCGGGTTCACGCCATTCTCCTGCCTCAGTCTCCCGAGTAGCTGGGACTACAGGCGCCGGCTACCTCGCCCGGCTAATTTTTTGTATTTTTAGTAGAGACGGGGTTTCACCGTGTTAGCCAGGATGGTCTCGGTCTCCTGACCTCGTGATCCGCCCGTCTCGGCCTCCCAAAGTGCTGGGATTACAGGCTTGAGCCACCGCGCCCGGCCTAATATCGCTATATTTTAAATAGGAATGGAAGATTTCTGGCACCAGGTGTAGCGTTTGTGGATGTGCGTGGAACGCTGTTGGTGAAGTTTTCTTGCCGTGGAGAGGGACTCTAAACAGCTTCCTAAATAGCTCTCCTGTCTGCTGCTCGGTTTCATTCCTGCTGTCATTTCTGATTCCGGCACATCTCATTTGGAGCATCTTAGTAACCCTGCCGTCCCGTCACCACTCTCTTAAGTCCATCTCCCTTGTAGTTAGAAGTTATCTTTCCAAATACTCTTGTTGACTTCACACCACTGCTTAATACTTCTACTTACAATGGAAAAGTCCTAGTTCCTTAGTTCTAAAATTCTTCAGTTGCGCCTTGTTCTGTCTTGTCCTGACTCCCTCTCCTCCCCCTCCCTCTTAGTCCCAGTCCCGGCACTCTCACACTGACGTTCCACCCTACTAACTTGCTGCGTCACATATGGGCTGCGTGCTGTTGTTATTTTGCCTGAGCATAGGCTGTTACTTGTGTGTGGAATACTGTTGCCTCTGTTTTCTGCCTGGGGAGCTTACTCTTGTTTTTCATTTCATCAGTAAAATGTCAGTGTTAATTTTTCCTTTCCTCATGGTCTCCATACCATCTCCCCAGCACTCTGTACATCTTGAAACGTCTTTTCAAACGTTTTTTATTTTTTGTGTAGATGAGGCCTTGCTTACCTGGAATTCCTGGACTGAAGCAATCTTCCAGCCTTGGCCTCTCAATAGTGGTGGGATTACAGGTGTGAACCCTTGCAACGGCCGTGTGCATATTTGTCTTAATTGTAAATGACTGGTTCGTTTACATGTCTGTCTGCCACTAAACTTGGTGACTTTTATTATTTCCAAAGCTAGTGTAGTGTGTGTTGTAAGTAGTAAGTTTGTGTGATTAAATTCAATCGGAATGACGGTATTCTTTTTAATATTAGGAAGGCTTTGATTGGTTGACTAATGGGGCCAGTCTCACTAAAATGAAGCAGTTGGGCAAGCTGTGACCCTCCCTTCCCTTGAGAATGTCACCTGCCCAGAGGTAATGGGAAGGCAGGACAGTGACCCTAGGTTAAAAAAGACTAGGGGACTTAGCAGAGTTTTTTTATTGCTATTTTTTTTTTTTTTTTGAGTCAGAGTCTTGCTCTGTCACCCAGGTTGGAGTACAGTGGTAAAATCACGGCTCACTGCAGCCTAGACTTCCTGGGCTCAAGCCGTCCTCCCACCTCAGCCTCCAGAGTAGCTGGGACCATACGCATGTGCCATCATGCCTGGCTAATAATTTGATTTTTTGAGATGGAGTCTCTCTGTCACCCAGGCTGGCGTGCAATGGTGTGATCTCAGCTTACTGCATCCTCTGCCTCCCGGGTTCAAGCAATTCTCATGCCTCAGCCTCCTGAGTAGCTGGGATTACAGGCGCACGCCACCACACCCAGCTAATTTTTGTGTTTTTAGTAGGGAGCATTTCACCATGTTGGCTAGGCTGGTCTCGAACTCCTGGCCTCAGGTGATCTGTCTGCCTCGGCCTCCCAAAGTGCTGGGATTTCAGTCATGAGCCACCGCGCCTGGGCAACGCCCGGCTAATTATTTTATTTTTAGTAGACTCAGAATCTCCCTTTGTTGTCCATGCTGGTCTTGAGCTCCTTAGCTCCAGCGTTCCCCCTTCCTCTGTCCCCAGAACACTGGGATTACAGGCATGAACCATTGCACCCTGCCCGAATTTTACTGTTAATTGTAGCATCCTGGTCCATATTCCCGTCCTGATTAGAAAGAGGGCTGTGGGTCTTGGTGTCCTTTGTTGGTGACAGTTGGACTGTCCCTGGAGTATCTGTGTTGTATTGGGGGCACTAAGACATTACAACATTGGAGCTTGCTCTGAGGGGAGGGACCAGATAGGTCAGGGTTTCTCAGGAGGAGCTGTAAAGAATTTTAAGGGTATATTTGCCTAGAGACAGAAAAACGTGCCAAGATAAAGCACCCAAATATCCAAAGGCAACTATCTGCAAGAAAAATTGAACCTGCATAGCATAATTTGAACAAAGACCAAAGGGTGAAAATTCCTTGGAGACCCCCACTACCCATCATAAGGAAGAATTCCTGTAGTAAACACTAAAATTCAGGGGTTGACTTTGGAGATAATGAGTTCCAGTCACTGGTGTTTGTTCCGACAGAGAAAGGTCGCACTAATTAGTGGTTGTTGAAGTGTGGATGCCTTATGAGTCAGAGCTTGAACTTGGTGATATAAAGGTCCTTTTATTTAATAGGAATTTGAGGAAGACGCCCAATATGGCACTTTTCTCAAAGTACTTGGAGACTACAACCTTTTTTTTTTTTGAGACGGAGTCTCACTCTGTCGCCCAGGCTGGAGTGCAGTGGCCGGATCTCAGCTCACTGCAAGCTCCACCTCCCGGGTTTACACCATTCTCCTGCCTCAGCCTCCCGAGTAGCTGGGACTACAGGCGCCCGCCACCTCGCCTGGTTAATTTTTTGTATTTTTAGTAGAGATGGGGTTTCACTGTGTTAGCCAGGATGTCCTGACCTAGTGATCCCCCCGTCTCAAAGTGCTGGGATTACAGGCTTGAGCCACCGTGTCCAGCGTCTTTTTTTTTTTGAGACAGAGTTTCGTTCTTGTTTCCCAGGCTGGAGTGCGATGGCGCAGTCTTGGCTCACCATAACCTCCACCTCCTGGGTTCAAGTGATTCTGCTTCAGTCTCCTGAGTAGCTGGGATTATAGGAATGCGCCACTATGTCTAGTTGATTTTGCATTTTTAGTAGAGACAGTTTTGCCATATTGATCAGGCTGGTCTCGAACTCTCTACCTCGGGTGATCCGTCCGCCTCAGCCTGAGCCACCATACCTGTGCTGTCTTTTAATACTGTCACACTGTTTTTGTTCTGAGTCTTTGAAAAGAATGTTAAAGGTCAATAGCAGTTGGAAGAATTAAGCCTGACATTCTCGCAACTCATGCTTTTACCTTCATTAAAAAACTGTTGTGGGCCTGGCACGGCGGCTCACGCCTGTAATCTGAGCACTTTGGGAGGCTGAGGCAGGCGGATCACAAGGTCAGGATATCGAGACCATCCTGGCTAGCATGGTGAAACCCTGTCTCTACTAAAAATACAAAAAAAAATTAGCCAGGTGTGGTGGTGGGTGCCTGTAGTCCCAGCTACTCAGGAGGCTGAGGCAGGAGAATGGCGTGAACCCGGGAGGCGGAGCTTGCAGTGAGCACTCCAGCCTGGGCCA
>NC_045441.1:145694491-145742439 GCF_002776525.5 Piliocolobus tephrosceles
TGAGGGTGTGGCATCTTTGCAGGTGAGTTCTCAGAACTGTGCTCAGGCAGCTCTCTGTGTGCCCATCTCTCCTGCCTGCTTTTCTCTTTCCTCCCCACTTCCTCATTGTGTGAGGCCATCCACTCCGTGTATTACTGATTCCTTTCTGCTTCATCATAAGCAGGTAGCACTGAGGATGTTCTAGATGGAGCCCAGGGCTGGCTTCCCTTGGAGAGCATCATCTGTAAATAACCATAGGAAGTGGTTGTCACCCACTTCACAGGGTGGGGAAGGAACCACAATGAAGGTAGGTCGTTTTCCAAGGAACCACGGCTGATTTACGATAAACACCCAGTTCCACTTCCAAGTTCCTTTGCTGTGAACATTACTGCTTCCCTGTACAGGGAAGGTAGGGTGGTAAATGCTTGATTCTTAGTGCTTGCTGGCTTTTTAGAGTGACATGAACTCAAGAATTTTAAATGTAAGTTTTAAATGCAGTTCAGTCAATTCATTTTGAAGCCCACATTCTCGTTTAGGTCATGGACTTGCCCTATCAATTTTTTTTTTTTTTGAGACGGAGTCTCGCTCTGTCTCCGGGACTGGAGTGCAGTGGCCGGATCTCAGCTCACTGCAAGCTCCGCCTCCCGGGTTTACGCCATTCTCCTGCCTCAGCCTCCCGAGTAGCTGGGACTACAGGCGCCGCCACCTCGCCCGGCTAGTTTTTTGTACTTTTTAGTAGAGACGGGGTTTCACCGTGTTAGCCAGGATGGTCTCGATCTCCTGACCTCGTGATCTGCCCGCCTCGGCCTCCCAAAGTGCTGGGATTACAGGCTTGAGCCACCGCGCCCGGCTCCTTTTTAATTTTTAAAATGTTTTGTAGAGACTCACTCACCTTGTTGCCAAGGCTGGTCTCGAACTGCTGGGTTTGAGTTTGCCAAGGCTGGTCTCGAAATGCTGGGTTCACACAGTTTGTCCGCCTTGGGCTGCCAAAGTGTTGGGATTACAGGTGTGAGCTACCACGCCCGGTCCAGTTTGGTTTCTGTGTCTTTTTGACATACATTTCGTCTGTTTGAACTTTTTAAACTTTATTTTGAAAGAGTTTTAGATTTACAGAGAAGTTGTAAAGATAGTACAGAGATTTTCCTGTATACCCTTCACCCAACTTTCCTTAATCCTTCTGTAACTGTGGTAACTGGTGAATTTCTCAGAAGTAAGCAGTTGACATCACTACAGTACTGTTAAATGTGAACTTTATTCACATTCCACCTGTTTTTCTGCTAATGTCCTTTTCCTGTTCTAGAAACTATCTGAGGAACCCAGATTGTATTTAGTTGTCATTTATTCTTAGTTACAGGTTGTCCCCTTGTTTTTCTTCACCAGGTGTGTGTGTGAGTGTGTGTGTGTGTGTGTGTGTCATATATATATATAGTGTGTGTGTGATAAGTTGGGCCTGGTTAGTGCTTTGATGGGAGATAGGGTCTCGTTCTGTTGCCTGTGCTGGAATGCCATGGTGCAGTCATGACTCACTGCAGCCTTGATGACCTTCCTGGGTCAGGTGATCTCCCACCTCAACCTCGTGAGTAGTAGCTGTGATGACAGACACATGCCACCATGCACAGCTACTTAAAAATGTCTTTTGTTGCGCAGAGTCTCACTGTGTTTCCCAGGCTGATCTTGAACTCCTGGGCTCAAGCAGTCCTCCTGCCTTGGCCTCCCAAAGTGCTGGAATTATAGAAGTGAGCCACTTTGCCTGGCCTGAGTCTGAGTTTAGATAGCTTTTTAAATTTTCTTGCTTGATCTAGCATTAGCCAGTATAGTAAATTTTTATTTCATCTGATTCTGAATTGACCTATCCTTATAGCTGGTTTTGTCTGGGGCAGGACCACAGATTGTATCTGTTGTGATAATAATCTACACATTTATTCCTTTTTTTTTTTTTGAGATGGAGTTTCGTTCTTGTTGCCCAGGCTGGAATGCAATGGCACGATCTTGGCTTCGCCGCAGCCTCCGCCTCCCGGGTTCAAGCGATTCTCCTGCCTCTGCCTCCTGAGTAGCTGGGATTACAGGAATGTGCCACCACTCCCAACTAATTTTGTATTTTTAGTAGAGACAGGGTTTCTTCATGTTGATCAGGCTGGTCTTGAACTCCCAGCCTCAGGTGATCCACCCACCTTTGCCTCCCAAAGTGCTGGGATTACAGGTGCGAGCAACCGCACCCAGCTATTCATTTTTAATTTTAATTTTAAAAAAAATTTCATTTTCGTTTTTTTGGAGACAAGGTCTTACTCTAACCCAAACTGGAGTGCTGCGGCATGATCTCGAACTGGTCTCCCAACTCCTGGGCTCAAGCAGCCCTCCCACTTTGGTCTCACAAAGTGCCAGGATGACAGGTGTGTGCCATCGTGCCCAGCCAATATCTGCACATTTATAAGCTGACATCTGTGAGAGCAGAGGGCAGGATGAAATCAGAGGCTGCTGTAGGTCAGGGTAAGAGATAATGATGCTGGTGAAGATAAAGAACAGTGAATGAACTTCAGATATTTCAGAGGTAGACTTGGCAGAATTTTGTGATTCATTTGTGTCTGTGTGCTGAGTTGTGATGTTCGTGAAGGTGAACATTTCGCAGGTACCTCAGAGCTTAAGGTAGGATTTACTAGAAAAAGACCAGGTGTGTAGTGGGTGAGGAGGATGAAGAGTTAAATTTTGGTCGTGTTCTATTTGGGATGTCTGCTGGACATCCAAGTGGCTGTGTCAAGTAGTCATCTGTCTATTTGTGTCTGAACTGCCCAGGAGAACCCTGAGCTTGGAACTTACATTTGGGACTCATTGCTGAGTAAATGATATTTACGTAATGGGAAAGGATGAAAACCCATGTCGGATGAGAGTTGGCCTTGAGCCTTTAGAGTTCCTGTAGTTTCTTCAGCGGGCCAGTGGAGGGGTGAAAGCTGGTGATGGAAGGCAGATGGAGAGAGAAGTTGGACAAGTAAAGCTGGGAAACGTCTGTGGGTGGTGCTGCGGGTTTTTTACTGACCTTAAATAAGAGCCTCCAGTGGCAGGCAGTGGGGTGCTGCAGCAGAACTGGGGGATGAGTCCATGCAAGGGAGTGGAGAGGCTACGGGTAAGCAGTGCAGGACGGTGGCAGAGGTGAGGGCATCCACTCCAGGGGTGGCTGTCATTACTGCCTTGACGCTTTCCTTGTAGGGTAGCCTTCATTTAGTAAGGTCACTAGCCATTTGATGGAGTGCTGGGAATACTGGGTGCCGTTAGTGGATGCTGCACGTACATGTCAGAGCAGGCTTTCAGTGTTTTTGGTGATGAAGTGTATCACAGCATTCCCCAGCTGGCCCTGCGGCCTCGCCCACACCCACCCACGTTCTCACCTCTGTGCTCGCTGCCTCGGGGGGTGTCTTCCTCCCATTCGCACCACCACATGCACAAACACAGGCACACAAGTGTAGATAGAGGGTGAGCTGTTTGGATTTGCGAGAGCACGTGTGCTTGGTGTGTGGCACATTGAATGGCCTCTTGCTATATATAGTGCTCGGGATGATCCAGATGTCTGGCATGGGAAGATTGGTACTGAGATTTCTGCTCCTGTTCTGTTAGGGAGGGTGGATTAGCAGCTTCCCCCTGTTCCTGCTAGGTACTGCTGCTGGCATCACTGCCAAAACGCCACCTCACATCCTTGGCAGCAAACTGAAGCTCGAGTGAAAATAACCTCACGTAGTCACTCAGCCAAGGGAGTGAGAGAGATGTGAAGAAATGCTGGCTTTCCTGCTGCTTGTTGGCTGCTCTGCTTTGTGTGCTGTGACTGATGGGCAGGTTTTTAGTTACTAAAAGAAGATTGCGGTGTTCTTGCTTACGGGAATCGACTCCTGTCTTTTCTCTAGAGACTGGTCGGACTGGTGTGGTTTGAATCCTGTATGTTGCCATGTCATTCTAACTACCCGGGAGGAAATCTTTCATAATTGGGTGTTCCTTACCTTGTAACTTATTACATAAAAAAGTCCCTAAAATGTTATATTGAATATTTCCAAATGGAGTGGAAAGAACTGTATGGTGGTATACCCTTAGGCATCTTCTCCAATTAATATTTTATCTTTGTTTTATTATGTGTCCAGCAAAGGTGATAATGCTAAGTTGGAATAATTACAAGAAAATAGGAACCATACAAGTTTTTTTCTAAGTTGTAATTTAAAAAATACTGGGAACAAATCTACTTAAGAAAAAGAACATTTTGATACTCTAAATTCTGTATTTGTAGTTGACATCTTAAACTTAACACCTAGAATCTTTGCTCTCATGTATTTGAAGATGTACATTCCTTTCTAAGTTTGATGTTAGTCATTCCATCAAATTGATAATGTAGTTTATATACATCTAGATAGATCCTGATTTCCATTATAGTTTTTTGTTTTTTGATTAAAGGACTTCCATAAAAACAAGAGTGTTAGGTACAGGTGTGGTGGCTCGTGCCTGCAGTCCCAGCACTTGGGGAGGCTGAGGTGGGAGGAATCCTTGAGCCCAGGAGTTTGAGACCAAGACCAGCAACAAAGCGAGACTCTGTCTCAATTAAAAAACAAAAACAAAAAAACCCAAGAGTTGAAGTGTCCACAGATATTTCTTTGTGGTTTTGTGATAATGTTTTTTTCTTTTTCTTTTTCCTTCTTGCTTTTTTTTTTATTTTTATTTTTTTTTGAGACAGTCTTGCTCTGTTGCCCAGGCTGGAGTGTGGTGGCACGATCTCAGCTCACTGCAGCCTCTGCCTCCTGGGTTCAAGTGATTCTCCTGCCTCATCCTCCTGAATAGCTGGAACTACATATGTGCACCGTGATGCCGACTAATTTTTGTATTTTTAGTAGAGATGGGGTTTCACCATGTTGGCCAGGCTGATCTCGAACTCCTGACCTCAAGTGATCCACCCACCTCAACCTCCCAGAATGCTGGGGTTACAGGTGTGAGCCATTGCACCCGGCCTTTTTTTTGTTTTGTTTTGTTTTTTGAGGCGGAGTCTCCCTGTGTTGCCCGGGCTGGAGTGCAGTGGTGCGATTTTGGCTCACTGCAACCTCCACTTCCCGGGTTCAAGAGATTCTCCTGCCTCAGCCTCCCAAATAGCTGAGACTACAGGCGTGTGCCACCACACCCGGCTAATTTTTGTGTTTTTAGTAGAGACGGAGTTTTACCATGTTGGTTGGCCCAGATGGTCTCAATCTCCTGACCCTGTGATCCACCCGCCTTGGCCTCTCAAAGTGCTGGGATTAGGGATGTGAATTGCCACGCCAGGCTGTGCAGATTCTTGATTGTTGATTTAATAGAGGAGGTTAGCCAGTGAAATATAAAGATGTAAATTGGTTAAGAAACATCATGTCTTAAAGCAGCAGTATGTATGTAGTTCCTCCTTGTGGGACCAGAGGCTACATCCTCCTTTAGAGCTGGCGGGAGCAGAATGGGTTTCGTTGAACATTTTACTGCCCGGAGAAGTAACAAGGTTGAACCACGTAAGCCATAGGGGAACTTAGGGAACGAGTCTCTGCTGCTGGTTTTCTTTCCACCTTCTAATCGGTAGTGATACCATCTAATTCGTGTGGTCAACAGGGCAGTATTGTATTTGTTTGGTAGAGGAATAGATGGGAGCTTGGAACCAGAGGGTAAAGTTACACTAACCACTGTGGACTCAAAGGTCTTTCTCTCTTGGGAGATATGTGGGAGGGCTTTTACTGTTCCCTTGTGTGGGTGACAGAATGGTGGAAGGATGGCATTCTGTTGTTCCCATGTGAAGTTGGTTCGGGGCAGGGACAACGTGTTTGTCCTTGGAGCCCCACGGTCTTGCCCAACGCCTGGCACAGGAATGCTTTGAATGAAAGAGGTAACTGACGTTCCCTGAGCACAGACCGTGTCTAGGAACACACGACAGACTCTGTCAGCTAGTGGTCAAGTGGCATGGAGTCTCTGCCTCAGAGTCACCTGTTGTTTTTATTTAGTTTAGGCTATTATTAGGCTATTTCAGAGCTTTTCCCCCCATCTCTAGAAGGGTCTTAGGGCATGAATCTGGGAGCCAGTTCCCAAAGTCTTGGCCCAGCAGGCTAGTGGTTAGCTGTAGAAGAGTCTTAGGGCGTGAATCTGGGAACCAGTTCCCAGACAAGGTCTTGGCCCAGCAGGCTAGTGGTTAGCTCTAGTGGAAGTTCCCTCCGTAGGCCAGTAGGTTCTAAGGTGACACCATCTCTTCCTCCCTCTCCAGACCCGTCCCACCACCATGACTTGCCTATCCCCAACATCCTCATCACTGACCACCTGTTTTTACTTGCAGGACCCATTCCAGCAATCTCTTAAAACATGGTGGATTACTATGAAGTTCTAGGCGTGCAGAGACATGCCTCACCCGAGGATATTAAGAAAGCGTAAGTAATTTTATTTCTGAGATAATGCATCTGCACAGTGGTACATTGGTAACTGAGTAGTGTAACTTTTTCTGTTGCCTATGAAAACGACTTTTAGTGTAGTATACCAGTCTTTGAATGCCATGTAGTTTAATTTGACAGAGCAGTTAACAAGGAGCATTTGCAGTCTAGGTCTGGGCTTTGCTCTTCGTTAGTCACTTGGGTTATATCTGAAGTCGATGAAAAAGTTACCAAGGATGTGAAATAATCCCAGACATCTTTTACTTTGGACTTTGAAAATAGAGCTGACTTGGCACTCTTGAGTGCCCTTTTGCAAGGCAGGGGCCCAGAGTAGGTAGCACTCGGATTTTCCTGGTGTGATTGTTGGGCTCCAGCCTCTGCCATTGGAGTCCCTTCTGATTCATATGAAAGTTTGAGAACTGCACCACTGCCTGTTGCACCTGCATCTGTGTGACCAGGGCCTGGCCAATGTGAGGAGGGCAGTTCCAGCCATAGAAGGCTCTCACAGTAACCTCAGTCTGTTTAATTAATGAAGTGCTAACTGTGAATGTAGAGTGTACAGCAGAGACATCATGAGACAGATTGTTAGATTTTAACATAGCTAGAGAGCAGTTAGCCTGGAATAGTTAGTATAATAAAAAAAAATAACAATGCAAAAAAAAAGAGAAAGTCTGATCTAATAAAAACCACAACACAGGACTCTATGGGCAGTTGTCCAGTCAGGACAACCCACATCTCTCTTGGTGTGTACTCTCGATAAACTCTCTGCTCTGTTAGCTTAAAAAAAAAAATTAATAAATAATGAAGTTTATACTGCTAGACTTAGTGGGCCTGAAGATAGAATTAACTTTGTTTTTGGGCCAAATAGTTCATTTTGATTAATTTTTAAATTTTAATGGAAAAATAAAGAGAGTCTCACTGTGTTGCTTAGGCTGGTCTCAAACTCCTGGGCTCAAGTGATCCTCTCGCCTTGGCCTCCCAGATTGCTGCAATTATAGATGTGAGCCACTGTGCATAGCTGAGATAGTTCATTTTAAAATGCTAAATTACGGCCAGGCAAGTGGCTCACACCTCTAATCCCAGTACTTCGAGAGGTCTAGGTGGGAGGGTCAGTCTCAAGCCCAGGGGTTTGAGACCAGCCTGGGCAACAAAATGAGATACTGTCTTGACCAAAAAAAAAAAAAAAAAAAAAAAAGGTGTGGTGGCATATGCCTGTAGTCCCAGCTGCTCCAGAGGCTGAGGCAGGACAGTTGCTTGAACCCAGGAGGTTGAGGCTGCAATGAGCCATGTTCGTGCCACTGCACTCCAGCTTGGGCAACCGAGCCGCGACCCTGTCTCTCAAAAAAAAAAAAAAAAAACCAAGTCAGGAAGACTACTGTTGGGCAGAGCTGACGTTGCCTGCAGATTATTTGAAACCTCTGCCAGGGAACCTAGTAGAAGCAGCCCACTGAGGAGAGGTCAGGCAGGCCCTGATGTTGTCACCAGTGGAGTGAGGTTTCCCACACTGAGGAAGCCTGTGCTGTACACTTGAGGCCCACACTGTTCTTAACAATAGTGTTAACAGCTTGACAGATTATGGAACGAAGACAGAAATACTTTGCTCTTCTTGAATAAGTTAATGGATGTATTAGTCTGTGTGTACGCTACTGATAAAGACATCCCCAAGACTGGGAAGAAAAGGAGGTTTAATTTGACTTAATAGTTCCACATGGCTGGGGAGGTCTTATAAACATGGCGGAGGACGAAAGGCACTTCTTACATGGTGGCAGCAGGAGAACGCGGAAGAAGCAAAAGGTAAACTCATCAGGTCTTGTGAGGCTTATTCACTGTCATGAGAATCGCACGGGAAAGACCAGTCCCCCTGATTCAGTTACCTCCCCTGGGTCCCTCCCACAACACCTGGGAGTTCTGGGAGATAAAACTCAAGTTGAGATTTGGGTGGGGATACAGCCAAACCTTATCAGTGGATAAGCATGTAATATGTGTACAGTACTTTCAGTAATGATGGAACTTACATACCTTTATGGTAGAGGTCATTAGAGAGTAGATTGGTTTTAGTTATTTGTGAGAACATACAAGTTGCTGAGTGTCTCTTGCATGATGTTGAAGTAGGAATTTAGAACAGGCTGTTAACCTTTAAAAGCAGTGAGATTTCCTGCACTCCTGAGGGCACAGTTGTATAAATGCTGACTTTTAAAAATGAGCAGAATGATAGCTATGGGGTGCATGCTGTTAGAACAGTCTGCCTTGTGTACCCTTGGCTTTGTGTGTGTTGACAGTTTTTGTTTGAGGACTTAAAAGGTCTGTGGCTGCCAGCTATTCTGCATCTCTCCTGAGATACCAGACTCTTCCTATGTTTGAATCACACACCATGGGCCTTCCTTCCTTGGTGCTGAAGTACTGGTGTGCAGGTCCAACAGATCTGAAGGTCAACATTCAAAGTCATTTGGCACTGTTTACACTTGAATGTCATATGTTGTATTACACCTTGATTTTTAAATATTTTAGTAGGTGTATGACTGGGGCATACACAGTTGAATCTTGTCCTGCATTCTTATCTGTTACCAAGTTTTCATATGAACACTAGATGGTAGGTAGTACTGCACACTAATCATTTTTTCTCTCTTGTCTTTTGTATGGTCTGTTATTTTTGAGCATTTCTGGCACATTTAGGGTTATTTGATCCACTGCTACGTTTATTTAGGTCCACAGTGACGTAAATTACTGTTAAGTATTCTGGACTCCAGCTTTAATCAGATTTTAGTATGGTTAAGCCAAGGTTTTGTTGAACATGTTGGAAGTTAAATTGAGCCACGACAGCTTTACAGTAATAACTTGCCAAGTGTTAAAAGCACTGTCAGATTTGTATACTAGTCTGAGATTTTGAGGGGTATACTGCTTCTCTTTTTTAACATTATCCTCCTTTTGAATATATGCTGCTTAGGTTTTGCTAATTAGAGAATTTTTTTGTATTCATTAGTGTGTTCATTCATTCATTCATTCATTCATTCATTCATTCATGTATTCATGTTGAGCCGGAGGCTCGCTGTGTCACCCAGCCTGGAGTTCAGTGGCATGATGTTGGCTCACTGCAACCTCTGCCTCCTGGGTTCAAGCAATTCTTCTGCATCAGCCTCCTGAGTAGCTGGGATTACAGGCGCATGCCTTCATGCCCGACTTTTTGTATTTTTAGTAGAGATGGGGTTTTGCCATGTTGGCCAGGTTGGTCTCGAACTCCTGACCAGGTGATCCACCTGCCTCGGCCTGCCAGAGAGCTGGGATTACAGGTGTGAGCCACTGCACCCGGGCTTTTTTTTTCGTATTTAAATAGCATGCAATTATTTGGTCAGTTGGAACTCTGCAACAGAATGTGACCTTGGTCCTAGAATCTTTGTGGAAGTCAGTGTTTTTTTTTTTTTTTTTCCACCGGGTGAACCAAAGACTTTATTTTTCAAAAGCAGGTAACACCAAAGTACTACGTGGTATCCATATTCATTGCAAAAATGGTAATTCCTGGAATTTTCCAAATGTCAAATGAAGTAAGGGGGATCAGTGGTTACCACTATCATTTTCAACCAATATACAGATGTTCGCTCAAGGTCTAGGCTTTATTTCTACATAGTAGTATTCACATGAGTTCCCTAGGCTGAATTATTGTCAAAACGAGGACTCTTGAAGGGTCTTGACTTCAAAAGATGACACAGCAGCCAACCTAGAATCCTGGCTTGCTGCTTGAGTCCTGGAAATCATGTCTTTTGATGTGTTACAAGCCGTGTCTCCGAAAACTAAAAGCAGACTTTAGATTCCTCTGAAACAGCTCTGATTCCCAAGCGTTCCGCACCATGGTACCCAGATATGCTCAAAATGTGCTTTCCCTTACCTTTCAAAACCCACCACCCGAAAGGGAACCCACCCGAAAGGGAACCCACTTTGAGAGTTCCATGATGAAGGTGTTTAAGAACCACATTAACCCCAAGTAAAGGCAGTGGATGAAATTATCCATTTCTTTTCCCTTTTTTTTTTTTTAAGTGAGACTACCTTGGCAAATGGGAAAATGACACCAATCATATAATTAGAGAAAATGGTTTTATAAATCCTCCTCTTGAAATTATGTTCAGGCCCCACACGGTAGCTAATGCCTGCAATCCCAGCACTTCGGGAGGCCAAGGCAGAAGGATCACTTGAGCCCAGGAGTTCAAGACCAGCTTGGGCAACATAGTAAGACCCCGTCTCTTTTTTTTTTTTTTTTTTAAAGAAAGAAATTCTGTTCAAAAGTATTTCAGACCAAAAGGAGGTCATAAAAACTGTTCATATAATTACTCTATGAGAAAAACATCCCTGTATGGAAAGGGGCACTGAGGATCTGGCATAGAGAAACAAGGGCAGACAGGGCAGTGATAAAATCCAGCCCAAGTTTTCTAGCATGCATTTATGACCTCATGGATATGTATGTACTGGGTGTTAATAGCCCCTCTTTGTACTTAAAAAATAATTAGGAAATTAAAGTGAATCTGTGTGCTAATGAAGTCTGAAGTTACAGAATCTAAAAGCCAAGCCTGTAAAGTGTGTAAGGCAAGATCTTTATCATCAGGGATGGGAAGGAAGTCAGTGTTTTAACTCTGTTTAGATCTTGAATATAGCACAGAGGGTGTTTGAAAGATCCCGAGATTCTGGCCTGTTTGGTGGCAGGTGGCTCACCTTTGGCACACAGATGAGCTAGGTAGTGGACTGGCTGAGGAAGTAGGGTCCTGGCAATCAGAACATGGAAGGATATGGTTGGTGATGTTCGATCTTATTGCTCAGTGACCCAGGCCTTTTTCTCCCTTTTAAAAAATTTTTTGAGACGGAGTTTCGCTTTTATTGCCCAGGCTGGAGTGCAGTGGGGTGATCTCGGCTCACCACAACCTCTGCCAGTGATTTTCCTGCCGCAGCCTCCTGAGTAGCTGCGATTACAGGCATGCACCCCCATGCCCGGCTAATTTTGTATTTTAAGTGGAGTCGGGGTTTCTCCATGTTGGCCAGGCTGGTCTTGAACTCTTGACCTCAGGTGATGCTCCCACCTCAGCCTCCCAAAGTGCTGGGATTACAGGCGTGAGCCACCACATCTGGCCTTTTCCCCTTTACTTCCTGTCACTGTCAGTCCATGTTGTGGACACTGTGATCTTCATTTTTCTCTCTCCAGAGGTTGGTTTGTATTATGCTATCAGGATTTTGTTTTTAAAACTCACTTTAATGAGTATTTTTACACTTTTAATTTTGAGGCGGTCTTGTTCTGTCGCCCCAGCTGGACTGCAGTGGTGTGATCCTAGCTCACTGTAGCCTTGAACTCCTGGCCTCAAGCCGTTGCCACCCCTTAGCCTCTGGAGTAGCTGGGTCTATCTGGCTACACGCCACCTCACCTGGCTATCTGGATTTTAGACCTTTGGGTATTTCATTGTAGAGGAGAGGGAGGTTTTACAATTAAAACCAGGATTCATCTCACCAGTAGGCAGCTCTGAAGCCGTTCTCGTGGTTAATGATGTTAGCTTCAAAAGCATAGTCGATTTCTGGGCTTAGAATGTGATCAGTATCCTTTATTATTTTCAAGGTATCGGAAACTGGCGCTGAAGTGGCATCCAGATAAAAATCCCGAGAATAAAGAAGAAGCAGAGAGAAAATTCAAACAAGTAGCGGAGGCATATGAAGTGCTGTCGGATGGTGAGTGCCCCCGAGCTGCTGAAGGACCCTGAGCGGGCATGCCGGAATGCGGAGTGGGCGTTGGGATCCTCCTGAGGGTAGCACAGTATGGACTCAAGTGACTTGTTTTTGATGCCACCTGGATTTTGGGCCCCTGAGAGGTTTTTTACTTTTCTCGTGAAGATGTGAATTGATTGAGGTAACTGTGAGAACTGTGGAGTACCAGGGCTTCTGGCAGTTTCTCTTAGGATGGCTGTTTTAAAACAGGACTAGGAACCCTGGAGAGAGGAGGTTGCAGGACTCAGGTCACTGTGCATGTGGTGTGCCTGCCCCCGTTGTTGTGTGTGATCATTCTGACCTCGCTCACCCCCACTGACTTAAACAATACCATGCCAGTGGAGTCAGCTTTACTACTTGAGAGGACGTCATTAGTTCCCAAGAAGAGGGGGTGGAACGTACAGCTAAAATTTAGTTTGCAAATTTCAGGCCTGTCTTCCCCTCCTGGGTCTGGAGCAGAGGTGTTGTATGTTACTGGAAGTCAGATCCATTGGCCTAGTTCACAAATGGGTGAGGGGTCAGAGGTCAGCTGTTGCCTAGATGCAGTTGGGGTTCCGTGGGGAAGTAAAAGGCTGTGCGTGGGGCCTGGGGTGGGGGAACAGTGACAGAACTGGAAAGCCACACAATGCCCCTGTCTGCTGCAGTGCTGGGTGGCCTGTTGCAAGCAAAGGCCGAGGCATTTACAAAGTTAGGGATGGACTACCAGAACCCTGGAAGTGGGCACTTGGTTAGGTTAAGTGTATCTGCATATGTTCAGGTAATTGGCCCATATTTACAACAAATGTGGGTGTTTTTTTTTTTTTTTTTAAAGAAGGAACCCAGTTTGAGGCGGAGGTTGCAGTGAGCTGAGATTGCACCACTGCACTCCAGCCTGGGTGACAGTGCAAGACTCTGTCTCCAAAAACAAAACAAAAAACAAAAAACAAAACAGAAGGAACCCAATGTAAGCTTGCCACCTTCAACAGCTACCAGCACACCACCAGCCTTGCTTTCTCTGGTGACACTGTGGCCCACCTCCTTTGTTTTAGAGGAAATCCCAGACATTTTACTTCAAAAATATGAAAAGACATAAAACACTGATACTTGAAATCATCTTGAAATGTGGCATTTAAGGTCTTGAACTGTTGAGCTTATTCATTGGAAAGTTTTTTTTTTTTTTTTTTTTTTTTAAAGAGAGAGGGTCTTGTTAGGTTTCCCAGGGAGGCCTTGAACTCCTGGGTTGAGGTGATCATCCTCTCAAGCTCCAAGCGCCACTGCGCCATGCTTGTTCCCTTGGATTTGTGCGCTGGAGTGACAGGAGGGCACAGGCCTCAGTGTTCCCATCTTGTTCTTCGGTTGTTGTTGTTTGTGTGCTAATTCAGTATTGCCAGATTCAGGATTTTAGGGACTAGTAGCATTAGGAAAAGTGAGGACCAAAATGAAGCGTCATACTTGATAGAGCAGCTTTCAGCTCTCACACTGAAGAGTTGCTTGGTTCTTTTGGGAGGTGCGGGATGTGTTCTTCCTATCCTTTTAGGCAGCCTTAAGTGCGAGCTGGAGTTATCTTCAAAACATGGTCATTGTTCTTGCCATGGCACCGGCTACCTGAACTTGCTTGTAAGTGGTTTGCTTCTAAGCCTGTTTTCCCATTTTGTGGAATGTGAGATTTTCTTTTAGGAATGTAGTGGTATGATCACAGCTTGCTGCAGTCTTGACCTCCCAGGCTCAAGCGATTCTTCCATCTTGGTTTTCCGAGTAGCTGGGACCACGGGTGGGTGCCCCTGTGCCCAGCTAACTTTTCAGTATTGTGTTTAAAGGTGGAATTTTGCCGTGTTGCCCAGACTGGTCTTGAACTCCTGGGTTTAAGTAATCCACCAGCCTTGCCTGCGCAAAGTGTTGGGATTACAGGCGTTAGCCACTGCGTCCAGCCTATGAGATTTTTTTGAGGAACACAGATGGTATCATGTCAGAAGTACCAGTGCTTCTAGTGTCATTCTTTTTGTTCTGGGATATAAGTAGCGTTTGGAATGTAAGTGTGAGAGCGGCATGCTAGCCCCAGGCCTGGCATCCAGGTGGTCCCTTTTCAGGGTGAAGGAGCCTGTAGGGTGTTAGGTTGGCGCCTTTCTGGCACATCTGCTTTCTACCACTTGCTTAGGCCCTAGCATGTTTGTTTTTGTGCTGCAGATTTTTGTGGTAAGACGGTGCACTTCTGTGGTTGGAATAATTTTGTACTTGGTCATGTGATTTTAATGTAGCGTGTCTGGGCTCTGTGGGCAGTAGAGTGAAAGAAATGATCTAATGGAATAAAAAAAAATTTTTTTTTTGAGATGGAGTTTCGCTCTTGTTGCCCAGGCTTGAGTGCAGAGGTGCAATCTCGTCTCAGTGCAACCTCTGCCTCCTGGGTTCAAGCGATTCTCCTGCCTCAGCCCCCTGAGTAGCTGGGATTACAGGCATGCGCCACCATGCCTGGCTAATTTTGTATTTTTAGTAGAGATGGGGTTTCTCCACGTTGACCAGGCTGGTCTCGAACTCCTGACCTCAGGTGATCTGCCCACCTTGGCCTCCCAAACTGCTGGGATTACAGGTGTGAGCCACCGTGCCCAGCCGTAAATACTTACATACTTAATTTCTTTTTTGAATTTTCAGGAGAGAGGTACAGAAAGTTTTCCCTCTTACTTCCTTTTGTTTTAAAGAAAGGATGGCCATACTCTTTGAAATTTAATTGTAATACATTGAAAACTGATTTACAACTTGGGAAATACCTTTTCTATTGAATTAAGGGTTTAAAAGGAACTTGGCCTTACTGACTTTTCTTTAAATTTTTAGCTAAGAAACGGGATATCTATGACAAATATGGCAAAGAAGGATTAAATGGTGGAGGAGGAGGTAAGTACATGAGTTTTTTCTTTGAAGACAAATGGTCTTGGCAAGTAAGTTGAGTTTGTAAATCACGAGTCTCTTGGTCAGAGTCTATTTTGTATCAGTAAATAGAGATGCAACCTAGAAAGCGAACTAAATTGGGGAGAGGACAGAGAAATTGATAGCATTTAAAAATCTTTTGTGAGACTGGAAGTATATGTTGATGTACTTCTTATAAGTAGAATACAATTTGTAACCATACTGCAATATATTGTGAACATACACCCTTAGATCAGCACTTGATGTTATGTCAAAATATCTTAAGGGTTTGAAGAGCAGATTTTCCTGAAAAGCTAAAATAATGACCTTGTAGGGCCTGTACTTTGTCTCCAAAAGTTCCCATGGTCACTGGGCTGTGACCAGCCTCCCTTGGAATGTTGGGAAATTATTGCTCCAGACCCACTGGGGCCACATGGCAGCTTCTGTGGCTCCAGGAGGCCAGTCGTCGAAGTGGATGCAAATACTCTTGGTTGGTAAACCTTCATAACAAATCATAAAAATGGTGTGTAATGTTACATGCCGATCACGGGTTTAGAGATGTCAAAAAGTAATCTCAACATCTGCACTCATGTGTCGTCACCGCTGGGCACACTCACTTTCAGTCAGTACAGGGCTCATGTTTTGAATTACAGAGAACTTCAGGTTTATGAAATATTTTTGTTTTTATTAGATCATGATTTGTATAATGTTCTGTCAACAAAGAATTCTTTGCCTACAAAACACCAAAATTCATAAACTAAAAGCTGTGTTGTATTTGTGCAGGTGGAAGTCATTTTGACAGTCCATTTGAATTTGGCTTCACATTCCGTAACCCAGATGATGTCTTCAGGGAATTTTTTGGTGGAAGGGACCCATTTTCATTTGACTTGTTTGGTAAGTTAATCATGTGGGTTGACTTGGTGTGTGTCCATGACCCAAGTGAGGGCTTAGTATGACCTTTCTGTTGAATTAACATTGTGTTTTAGGCTGGGCACGGTGGCTCGTGCTTGTAATCCCAGCACTTTGGGAGGCCGAGGCGGGCAGATCACCTGAGGTCAGGAGTTGAAGACCAGCCTGACCAACTTGGAGAAACTGTGTCTCTACTAAAAATATAAAAGTAGCTGGGCATGGTGGCTCATGCCTGTAATCCCAGCTACCTGGGAAGCTGAGACAGGAGAAACACTTGAACCTGGGAAGCAGAGGTTGCGGTGAACTGAGATCACGCCATTACATTGTCGCCTGGGCAACAAGAACAAAACTCCCGTCTCAAAAAACGAAACAAAACAAAACATTGTATTTTGTCGTGAAACTTTGTGTTTAAGGCAGCATTGGACTAGCCTGGGCAACATGGTGAAACCCTGTCTCAACAACAACAAAAAAAACCCACAAAAAGTTAGCTCAGTGTGGTGGTGTGTGCCTGTGGTCCCAGCAACTTGGGAGACTGAGGTGGGAGGATTGTTTGAACCTGCAAGGTCGAGACTGGGCCACTGCATTCCAGTCTTGGTGACAGAGCAAGACCCAGTCTGGAAAAAAAAGCAGCACAGGAGCTGTAAAATCTTTTCTCTTCTTCGTCTTTGAAAATTTGTTTTGAAGTTACAACTTGAAAAATTAAAATAATAAAGGGTTTAATGTGTTTTTTTTTCTTTGTTGTGTATGGCCCTAGTTAACTTCCTTTTGCCCTCAGATCAGACAGTGGTAAGGGCATGGGTGCTGGTGTCTTGGAAATGTTATTGCCCATTGAACAACCAATTTGTGTGTGAATTTGCCACATCATATTCCTGTTAAAATCATTAAGCATCATAGTACTGTTTGCAAGACCTTTCATCCGTGAACATTGTGTGTGAGGACCGTTGTTCAGAGTTTGCTGAAAGGCACCTCTGGAGCAAGACTGCGGAGGCCTTCGCTGAGGAGAGAATAGTTTTGTTAAGGGAGATAGTGCTGTTATAGCTGCTGTTTGATTGTAGGAAAATGGATTTCTCATCGACGGCATTTCAGTCCTGATCCCTGGTCCTAGGCTTTGGTGTGTGTCTTGGGCACAGTTTGGGTCAGGCACTTTTGTTAGTTGTCTCCTGTTGGAGTCTTCTCACCCACCAACCACTGGGACTTCCTGTGTGATGCGGTGGGTGACCTGAGAGGTCAGGATTAAACGTGTACTCCTGTAGCTGTTTTTATCTTTTGACTTATTGAGAGAGAAACACATTGTGTGTTTACCTCCTTCATTGCCGGGAGCATGGGTGAAGAAACTGACCACCACCTGCAACGCCCAGGAGGGAAAGAGAAAAGCAGTTGGGTCTGCAGATAATACAGGGGAGACACGTGGAGCCCCTGCCTGCCGCAGACTGTGAAGATTATGCTTCTTTATAGAAGCACAGTCACTCATATCTGGTAGGTCTTGGGCTTTTGCATGGTGCAGTTCTTCAATGTATTTCAAATGGGGATTCAAAGAGGTTGTCCTTATACCTTATGGGCTGGCTGGCTTGAAGAGAGCCCCTTTCTGAGGGAGGAAGGACAGTCAGTGGCCTCAGGCATTTTCAGGGAAACGGAAGCTAAGCGGGGGATTTCAGATTAGGGGACTGGGAGACTGGTCTGCTTATTTTTGAGGTGCATTTGCTGTAATCACTGCTGCCATCAGCAGAAGCAGAGCTCAAGAAAGAACCATGTTTACGTCCTTCCCTCACCGACCCTCACAGGCAAGAAATCTTTCTCTAAGAGATCATCTCTGTCTTAAAAATGACCTTTGCATCTTGCTATAGCCTTCAGCAAACTGCATTTGTTGCTTTGCAGGACAGGGCAGTGTTGGGGTTGAAGTCCTGTGTTCTGATCCTTGATTCTCATGGTGACCAAGCGAGGAAGAAGTCCCAGTCTTCCAACACCGTGGCTTCTATTCTAGGGCATGTGAGGTGAAAAAGGCTGTCCTCTCAGACAGGCCCTTTCTTAACGTTATCATTCAACAGGCCCTTTCTTAACATTTTATTATTTTTAATTCAAAGGGGAACGGTCCCTTAGTGACTGAATTGTAGCCAATTTTTGTTTTCCTTGGGGAAATAATCTGATACACCAATCCATAGAGCAATTACTCGTAAAAGTATAGGGATTTTTTTTTTTTTTTGAGATGGAGTCTCGCTCTGTTGCCCCGGCTGGAGTGCAGTGGCCGGATCTCAGCTCACTGCAAGCTCTGCCTCCCGGGTTTACACCATTCTCCTGCCTCAGCCTCCTGGAGTAGCTGGGACTACAGGTGCCCGCCACCTCGCCCGGCTAGTTTTTTGTATTTTAGTAGAGGCGGGGTTTCACCGTGTTAGCCAGGATGGTCTCTATCTCCTGACCTCGTGATCCGCCCGTCTCGGCCTCCCAAAGTGCTGGGATTACAGGCTTGAGCCACCGTGCCTGGCCAGGTATAGAGATTTAATTAGATATGAGTGAATATGGGAGTTTTTACCTCTAGTCAAGGAGAGAGGTGCTAGTCTTACTGAAACGCTGCACTGTTAAATGCTCCATTTTACATACAGACCTGCTTTAAGACTAGGTACCCTGTGTTTCCCATGATGAGTGTGGCAGTGGTACTTGTTCATTCCGTTCTTGCAGGTGTGCTAGATGACTTCCATTTTCAGGCTCTCAGGATTTACACACAGGAGAAGCTGCTACTCCGTGGCTACTGTATGTATGTAGTCACTGTGCAACCTGCTGGCGGCGTGTTTAGTGTAGATGGGCGTGAATGCAGAGCGAGAGGGATTTCTGCCTATTAATGATGTCATTCAGGGATCAACACCGTGGTCTGTTACGAACTGGCCTGTTAGGAACAGGAGGTGAGCGGCGGGCAGGCGGGCAAGCATTACTGCCTGAGCCCCACCTCCTGTCAGATCAGATCAGCAGCATTGGAGTCTCACGAGGGCACGAACCCTATTGTGAACTGCACATGCGAGGGACGTAGGTTGCGCGTTCTTTATCAGAATCCAGTATCTGAAACCATCCCCACCTCCTGCTCTGTGGAAGAATTGTCTTCCATGAAACAAGTCCTTGGTGCCAAAAAGGTTGGGGACTGCTGTTGATAAATCATATTTACTAGACCTGGTGTATTTTTCATGTGACAAAAAAGTAGTTTAAAATCTGCTGTAAGATATTTCTGAGCTGCACTTTACATTTATCAGAATGTAGAACCCCTGCCGTACTTCAGACCTCCCTCATGATAGGTGGGGAAGGGTGAAGCGGGTGCCAGGTGTTGGACACACGGTATGCAGGTCTGTGCCTGAGCACCAGGTAGTTGCTCATTGTCACGCTGTGGCCAAGGAGACTTGGGCCTGTGGGTGTGGAACCCGTCCTTCACAGCAGAAGTCCTCCAGGAGAGGCCGTGGAAGCGGATTCAGACACCAGCCTGGAAAGGAATGCTGCCTCTGAATCGGAGGGTCCAATCAAAACTGCTGAGGCTAGGTGACTGCTGAAATTTCCAGAACATGGAGCACATGAAAATGAGCTTTTGTCAAAATGTTAATCAGGAAAGTTAATTAATAGGCAGTGGACCTGTTTGAATTAGGATGATCTCTTTATGTTATTCTTAGAGGACCCTGTTGCTCAGTGAAGGGATGCTCTAAGTTAGGAAAGAAAGGGTACCGGATAATAGTGCCTTTTGATCCCGTTAGTCATAGCAGGCATTACCATCTGGGAAAAGCCTGTGGGTTTAACTTCACAGTTTTATTTATATTCTTGGAAAGCCAAAGCTAACCTTTAAGGTTTCCAGAGAGGCCTTTTATTTTAGCAGTGCAGCAAGTTTTTCCTTTGTAAAGCATCACTCTGGTACGAATGATGCTCCGTAGCAATAGATGGGGAGTCTTGTGGTATGTAGCACCAAGGGAAGCAGACTTTTTGGAGGAAAAATGAGTGCATTGAGGATAGTAACCTGACTTTCTGACGTGTGATTAAATGATGGTGGTGAGTCAGTCATTTTACTCTCCCAGGGTGTTGAGGAAGTGGCCAGTGAGGACTTGGAGCCTAGTGAGGAGTTAGTGGAGCTGCCCGGGATGGAGGAGGCCACAGAGGACAGCCCCAGTGAAGAGAACAGTGAGGCCTTGGATGTGATGATATCCAGTGAGGACCTGGCACTCTCTAGTGAGGATGAGGCCTGCATAGGATATAACTGGGACCTGGGTGAGTCCCTCAGCGAGGAGCTGGAGCTCATATCCAGCGAGGACGGGGCCAGCCCTGGGGGCACAGAGGAGCTCAGTGAGGAGCTGCTGAGTGAGGAGGAGCACAGTGGGCCAGAGCTGGGGCGCTGCCAGCACCACCATAAAGTGTCAAGGAGCTGCCTGGGCTGGACTGACTTACAAGGTATCTAGAATAAAATAGTTTCCTCTAGTGCCTTGATACTGTCCTTGGTCGGATGACCTCAGCTGCCTCAGAAATAGAACTGAAGAAGCAAAAGAGGGAGGTGGCAGTCCTGAAGCACTGGCCAGGCATCACTAGAAGCCAGAGCACAGACCCTGAAGGCAGCCTTTGGTCTCTGAGTTTGATCTGTACCACAAACCGGGGGCTTAAACAACCAAAATGTATCATCTCCTAGTCCTGGAGGCTGGCGGTGTGAGACCCAGGTGTTGCAGGGCTGGTTGCCTCTGAGGTTGAGGTGTGTCCCGTCCCGCTCTGAGGTGTGTCCTGTCCTGCTTCAGGCCCCTTCCCAGCTGTTCTTCTCTCTGTGTTTGCAGATGGATGGCCCGTCCGATCTTCACATCATCTTCTCTGAGTCTGTCTCTGTGTCCATTGGATTTAATGTTTTAGAGACAGGGGTCTCATTGTGTTGCCTAGGCTGGCCTCGAACTGCTAGGCTCAAGCAGTGTTCCTTCCTCAGTCTCCCAAGTACTGACTATAGGCATCAGCCACTGTGCCCAGCCCCAAGTTCCCCCTTTTTATAAGAACATCATTTATATTGGATTAGTGCCCACTGTAATGATTTCATCTTAACTTGATAATCTACAAAGAGCCTATTCTAAGTAAGGTCACATTCACAGGTACTGGGGATTAGGATACCTTTTTTCGGGGGCATGATTCAACCTTTAACATCGTATTTCTAGCGGGTAGATTTTTGTGCTAGTCTTTGAAATTCACAGCCAAGCAGCAAATTTTGAAAGGTGAAAGGAGGAGGAACCTTTAAAGTTAGACATGTGCCCCCACCCCCAGCTCCGAGACGGAGTTTTGCTCTGTCACCGAGGCTGCAGTGCAGTGGCACGGTCTCAGCTCACTGCAGCCTCTGCCTCCCAGGTTCAAGCAATTCTCCTGCCTCAGCCTCCCAAGTAACTGGGATTACAGGTGCGCACCACCACACCTGGCTAATTTTTGTATTTTTAGTAGAGACGAAGTTTCACCATGTTGGCCAGGCTGGTCTCGAACTTCTGACCTCAGGTGATCTGCCCACCTTGGTCTCCCAAAGTGCTGGGATTACAGGTGTGAGTCACTGTGCCTGGCCAGAGTTAGACATGTTAATGAGAGCTAGAAGTTAGGGGTCAAGTACAGGCATGGGAGTGGCACAGCAGATTGGATCAGTGTGTGCTGGTGACCTGGACCCACTGTCATTGCACGGCGCTGCGGCAGTTTGTAATGAGTGTTCTTTGATTACTTAAGGACGGAGTTCATACGCATGCACACCTACACACAGGTCGCTTAGAAGACGTTAAGGAGTCTTAAAATACACATAAAAACATCACATATAGCTGGGCGTGGTGGTGCACCCCTGTAATGCCAGCAGCTGGGGAGGCTGAGGTAGCAGATTCCTTGAGCCCAGGTGTTTGAGTCCAACCTGGGAAAAAAGTAATGAGATGCTGTCTCTAACAATTTAAGAAAAAAATATTAACGAAATCGTGATGTACGAGACTGGTTTCTGGCTAAAGTTGTTGGAACTATCCTTGTGTGTAATTTCACATGGCCATGAAGCAGCAGGCAGTCCCACCCGGTGTCCCCACATGCTCTTCCCCTATCTGGTGAGAGTTTCTTGGAGACGATGCCGAACTCATATATGGTTGTGTGCGTATTTGAGAACTCCTCATGTTGAGACAGAGCTGTTTTTTGGAAGTATCTTTTTTTGTTTGTTTGTTTTTGAGATGGAGTCTCACTCTGTTGCCAGGCTGCAGTGCAGTGGTGCGATCTTGGCTCACTGCAAGCTCCACCTCTCGGGTTCAAGTGATTCTCCTGCCTCAGCCTCCCAGGTAGCTGGAATTACAGACATGCGCCACCACGCCTGGCTACTTTTATATTTTTAGTATAGTTTCTCCATGTTGATCAGTCTGGTCTTGAACTCCTGACCGCAGGTGATCCACCCACCCCAGCCACCCAAAGTGCTGGGATTACAGGCGTGAGCCACCGTGCCAGGCCCTTCACTTCTACTTAAAATTATTCTGGCTAGTGAGGATGGTGCCATGTTAGTGATCTGCAGCAGCTTTTGTGCTGTTTTTCAGTACATACTTGGTAATTTTAGGACCTTTGTTTCCTCTGATCTCCTTCCTTAAATAGGGAGAGGAAATGGTTCCCTGAAACGATCATTTTGAGAATTTTCTCTGCTGTGAGAACTGAGGCTCTGGCTACCCCCCTAGAAGGCTTGAGCCATGCCATAGGAGTTTGTGTGCAGTGTTTCTTTGGTGGTTCTTCCCCTGTATTTTGTGGTGTTGGTCCCCCTCGCAAACACTTTGTATAGTGTTTGGTTCACATTGTTGGCATGACAGTCAGCTGAGCAAGACGTTGCATGAGTCCTTTGTTGGTTTGTGGGTTTTCGCATCATCTGTTTCCAGTGGGATTTTGGTCCCTGGTGAACTTGTGGACAACTCCAGAGATCGAGATAGTTGCCGTGTCTGTAGTGCTCCCAGGAGGAGATGTTCTGGGACTGCAGGTGCAAGAGGTAGGAAGAGTGGTTTAAACTTGAGGCTGCAGCAGAGCTGATGCTATGCTGGGCTTTGACAGGTTTAGGGAATACCAGCATTGATAGGAGGTATGATGGTGTAGGGACAGTGAGGTGGAATGTGTGACGGTGGAGGAAAGATGAATCGGCCATCTGCGAGTAGGGCTCAGAAAAGAGCCCAGAGCCTGCTGCTGTTCTGGTGCTTTCTCCCCTGAGGAATGAGGACTGTGGTTGGGAAGAGGCCCATTCCTCCTGATGCCAGGGATCCTCATCTCATCTTGGCCTTCTTGTATTTGAAGTAGAATAATTTGATTGCAGTGTATTGTGGATTCTTTGACTTAGATAGATTTTTGTAACTTCTGGGAAACAGATTGCTCTAACCAGACCTAGGATCTAACTAGAAATTATACTTGTAATACAAAACAATTGTATGGGAAGCTGAAAATAGTGGTGTTCATTTAACAAATATGGTGTGCCTGCCATTTAGTGCCAGGCACTATTCTAGGTGCTAGTTTGGCAGTGGAGAGGAACAGTGAAGCCCTGTTCTCAGGGTGTGCAGTTCAGGGCAGAGCTCTGGTTGTGTTCTTCATTTACTGCCATTGCATATTGTATTCCAGATTCCTAACAGTTATGTTATTTGCTACTTCAGAAAATGTGAGTGACACCACTCAAAACATGCAAGTTGTAGTAAATGAGTGCCTGGTTTTGAGAGGAGTTGGGAGAGCAGAGGAATTCTGTGTCTTTCATGCTTGGCTTTTGAATCTCAGGCGTTTCTCACTTTTGAGGGTGGCTGTTTAGGTTTTAGCTTTGGAACTTCAGGAGAGAGTGACATATTTTCCTTTGTTTGAAATAGCCATGATGCTTTTTCGATTTTGTTTTGCTGTCATCTTTTTGTTCCAGCTTTTCTGTGCACTTGGGGAGTTGACAGTGAAATCATGACAGCAGGCCTCTCCTGGGCCATGGGGTGGGAGTGTGCTGAGGAAGGGCGAGCTTAGTTCTGCCCTGCACTGTGCTGCTGTGAGATGAAAGCGGTTGGTGGGAATCCCCTTCGCTTTGTTGTTAAGCTGTTCCGGTTCCGTCACGTTCTCATGCTTGGTAAAGCTCAGAGAAAATGTGTGGGTTTAAAACATGTTCTCCACTGCCTCAGTGTTCTTCTTTAAGTTTGTATGTGTGTAAATGTTTGTTACATGTGTTTTGTGGTCAGTTTTCTCACGCTGTTCAATTCATTGTATATATATTTTTTGTTCATACATTTGTGACTGTTCTTTATAGATTGTTGGTTTAGTATCTCGTTAATGTTATGGGCCCCTTCGTGAATTGGTCTTAGTAGTCCTCAGGGAATAGCATGGTATTGCAAAGTTTTAAAGAAGCTCTTGGCATACGTCGCCCAGAACATGGACATGAAAAGAGTGTCACTGAAGAGAATCAAACTGTGTGAAATATTTGAAGAGGTGTATTCTGAGCCAAATATAAGTGACCATGCTGGTGATGCAGCCTCAGGAGTCCCGAGAACATGTGTCCAAGTGGTCAGGGTGCAGCTGGGTTTATACATTGTAGGGAGGCATGAGACATCAATCACATCACACCTGTAATCCCAGCACTTTGGGAGGCCGAGGTGCATGTTGAGGTCAGGAGTTTGAGACCAGCCTGGCCAACATGGTGAAACCCTGGCTCTACTAAAAATATAAAAATTAGCCAGGTAGGGTGCCAGGCGCCTGTAATCCCAGCTGCTCGGGAGGCTGAGGCAGGAGAACTGCGTGACCCGGGAGGTGGAGGTTGCAGTGAGCTGAGATCGCGACGCTGTGCTCCAGCCTGGGCGACAGAGCAAGACTCTATCTTGGGGGCGGAGAAGACATTTTTTGGCTCAGAAAGGCAGGACAGCTCAAAGCAGGGGGCTTCCAGACTGTTGGTGAATGAAAACTTTTTCTGGTTGATAATTGGTTGAGTTTGTCTAAAGACCTGGGTCATAGAAAAAAAAA
The DNA here is from genome assembly GCF_002776525.5 of Piliocolobus tephrosceles. Taxonomy (NCBI): domain Eukaryota; kingdom Metazoa; phylum Chordata; class Mammalia; order Primates; family Cercopithecidae; genus Piliocolobus; species Piliocolobus tephrosceles. Next base: position 145,719,328 of record NC_045441.1, read on the forward strand.
GTTCAGGTTAAGATATAAGATTGTGGAGATGAAGGTTCCTTTGAAGTATCATAGTGACTGCCCTTAGAGACAATAGATGACAAATGTTTCCTTTTCAGACCTTTAACATGTTCTAGACTTTCAGTTAATCTCTTCAGGATTGGGAGGGCCTGGAAGAAAACGATATAGCTATGTGAATAGACTCTTGACAGACGCACATTTTCCCCCGCAAAGGACGACTTTGCAAGGACAATTTCAAATGGTTTGTAGGACACGACTCCCAGGCCCCTTAGGTAGGAATTTGGGCAAGATAAAAAATCAGAACTTAGTCCTCCAGAGTTAAATCCTAATGCAGTCTGTTTCAAGTGATGTTTGTACCTCAGGATACAAAGTTAAGGTTTGAAGACCCATGTTAAGAGTTGCTTCTAAAGAGATGAGCATACATGTTTTGCTTTGCGGAATCTTCGTGAGTCTAGAGAAACTGCCAGTGGGGGAGAAACGTGTATTACAAGGAAGGTGCTCAAGACTCTAACCCTCACCACTGTGGAGGCTAGCCAGTAAAACCCGTCAGAGCTGGAGCAGTCTCCTCCCCTGGGGTGGGGTGGTGTGGGGTGGGGATCCCCGGCCCCCAGCTGATTGGATGGGGCCCATCCACCTTAGGGAGGCAACCTGCTTTACCAGTCTCCCGATCCAAATGCTAATCTCATCCAGAATCACCCAGAAGGATGTTCGGCTCAATATTTGGGAACTCTGCGCATGGATGGCCCAGTCAACCTGAACATTGCAATCAACCACGTGTCCATCTCTTGTCAACTTGGCACCCACATGCATTTCCTTAACTCAGGCTTAATCTTCAAGTGAAGACAAGAGCAAGGTCATAGCCACCTAACACGATACCACTATCCTACAGACAACCAAAAGTGTACTAGCCGCTTGCCTAGTGGAGGTCACGTTCCCCTGTGATCCTTACGGTTTTGCCTGGTACGGGGTAACTTAATAGGCAGTACGTGTATGTTACATAAGAGGATAAGAGAGGGAAGAAAACTGATACGTGCTTAACTATAACATGCGTAGATTATATATGACAAATACTGGTCACAAAATAAGCAGGAAATACTCCAAGCATTGATGGTCTTCTTTCCTGTAACTGATCCTGTGGACACAGCCACTTCCACTGCCCATTCTGTGGTCCTGTGGCCTTCAGCAGGCACCTCACTGGTTGTGGTTCTTTCTGGTGAGGTAAAGTAAAAAACAAGTTTGTAGCACATTTGATTAACAAGTGTCTTAAGATTTATTTCTAAAGCATAAAAGTATGATCAGTATAATCCAAAAGTAATAACACATGCTGGGTTTAAGAATTTGAAAATGGGAGTGAGGTGTGAGGAGGAGGCCTTGCCCCTCCGCCCCCAGTTGGAGCCCTGTGGGAGCACTGTAGCACGTCCTGTGTAGTTATGATGCCCACAGGCCTCCCTGCCTCTCTGTCCAGCTCTGCTAGCCAGGAACACTTCCGCGTCTGCATTTCACAGGCTTGCTTGCCTCTGCATGGTGGTTCTCACACCAGGAACAGTTGCCCACTCAGGAGCTTCGTTCCGCTTTTGGGATGAGTTGAGTTCCCTGACGTAGAATTGCTGGGTTGAAGGTTTTTATAATAAAAATATTGGTCTTATTTTGGGGGCTGAGGGTTTTAAAAGCTTAATACATACTTCTAGATTGCTTTTCAAAACGACAGAAACCAGCACGTGATAAGTAGTTCTTCCTTGAAATAAGGACTTGTCTGATCCCAAGTGGCAACTTTTAACTGTATATAGTTATAAGTATTGAAATTATTTTAATGTTTCTTAACACTGTATTATAAATGAGACTTCATTTTTAGGGTAACTTGTGATTTTAATATCTGAAATTATAGGAGTTAAAATTCAGTGAATACCTGAATTACAAAAAATTATATTTAAGCTATAAAATGTCAGTAGAGAAATAAACAAGATAAAATTTTTTTCATACAAGAAAATGGAACTGAAAAGCATTGGCCTTCTCATAACATACTACTTAACCAGCTTTTGAGGTAGCTTCTGTAGATGATGATTTTATAATTATGAATGTCCTCGTCTTAATTTAGCCTAGAATTGAAACCAGTTAAAATAACTTGGCTAGTACTGGTGTCACTCAGACACTGGTTCAAGATGCATCCAAAAGCTCAGTGCCTTGTGGACAACTTTTAAGAGTTTAGTTGCCATGGATTTAAAGAAATTGTGATTAAACCAATCTGTTAGCATTGATAAATGGGAAATTGCAGAAGGATGTAGACGTTGTAGAGTGCGTAAAAGTAACTTGGTTTAGGGACTCAGGTATGGACAGTGAGACTGGCCACACGGGTGCCTTTCTTTGGATCTCACTGTCACACTCTTACCCAGGTTGGAGTGCAGTGGCTGTTGGCAGGTGTGATCATAGCTCCCTGCAACCTTGGATTCCTGGGCTCAAGCAGTTCTGCCTCAACCTCCCAAGGAGCTGGGACTAAAGACGTGTACCACCACACCTGGCTAATTTTTAAATTTATTGTAGAGAAGGGGTCTTGCTATGTTGCCTAGGTTGGTCTTGAACTCCTGACCTCCAGGGATGTCTCCTGTCTTGGCCTCCTTAGGAGCTGAAACTACAGATATATGCTAATGTCCTCAATTTATGGAAATGCAGAAATGCCTTTTGTTTTTGAGATGGACTCATGTTCTCTTGCCCAGGCTGCAGTGCAGTGGCACGATTCAGCTCACTGTATCCTCCACCTCTGGGATTCAGGCAGTTTTCATGCCTCAGCCTTCTGGGTAGCTGAGACTGCAGGTCCCCATCACCACTCCTGGCTAACTTTTTTGGTATTTTTAGTACAAAATATTGGCCAGGCTGGTCTCAAACTCCTGACCTCACGTGATCTGCCCGCCTCGGCCTCCCAAAGTGCGGGGTTTATAGGCATGAGCCACTGCGGCCTCCTGGAAATACTTTTTAAGGATCACCTCCTAGGGGAGATGAAGAGAGTTACCATAGCATAATCAGTTTTAACTGTATTTGTAATGTTTGTTTCTTTACCTGGGAGGATATATTGTAGATATGTCAGATAACATGTGACCCAGTGGTGTACAGTCTATGGCTATAAAGTAGAAAGTTACTAAATAGAATGCTTGGATTTTATTTGAATTGGATGCAGTTTTTGTGTCCTAGAGAAATTCACAAAATGTTCCTAGTTTTAGATACAAGGTTATGATTGAACATCTTTGCTTTTGTTCTTTCTTGTCTTTGAGTAGAATAGTGGGGGACAGTAAGGTCTGTTTGCAAAGTACCTATGACCGTCTTACTATTTTTATGCCTGGGGGGCATTGACTGTTGGAATGTGGGCAGTAACTTGCACAATCAGTAATCGTTTGAGTAACTTCTTGTTGGCATCCCCGTTCTGGCATTCCTTTTCTAGGTCTCCACCTCACGCTGGCTTATGGGCGGAGGGGCAGATTGGCGCATGGGGTGTCCGGGCACTGGTCGTGCATGCCCTCTTCCTCTTCTGTCTCTTGGCCACCTCTTCCAAAAAGTAACCAGTGACCAATTCTCCCAATGTTTGTTTCTTTGGGACTCAATGTCTTGGGCTTGGCATTGGGTAAAGCCGACTGGCCAGTTTCATTCCAACAAGCTCTGTAATAGTCCGGCGTGGACCTCTGCCCTCTCTGCTCTGCAGAAGCTTCCTCAGCCTTTGCTCCTCACTATGTACTATTTGCTGGTCCTGGGGGTACCCAGCATCTCAGGGTTTTGACTGCCCACCTGTACGTCAGTCCTTTCAAACTGGTCAGAGTCAGCCTCAGGTGCTGCTTTTCTCTAGTCACTGAATTTTTTTTAGTAGGGACAAAGTCTTGCTATGTGCCCAGCCTGGATTCAAACTCGTGAGCTCAAGGAATCCTCCCACTCAGCCTCCAGAGTAGCTGGATCAAGTCACTCTTGTTCATAACCTCAGTTGCTTCATGAATCTCGATTTCTGCTTAATTTCAGTGCTGCTTGTTGTATCCTTGTGTGCTGTGGTATTTATTGTTAACCTTTGTGACTCGAATGTATCCACTCCCTGCCTTGGTCACTCTGGCCTGCAAATAGGCCATACTAATTCTGTAGTTGGTTGTGGCTTGCCTTTGTCTTTATACCTTGCATGTGTTTATGTCTTAATGCATCTATTAGGATTCCTTGCTTTTATCACAGGTTTCCCATTTTTTCTGAAAAAAATACAGTAATTAATGCAGAACCCAGGTAAATTAAAAAGCGTTGTATACTTTATGCATTTTTAGTAAGTACTCATTGATTGATAACACCAACATAGGAAAACAAAACAGTCAGTTCTGATCTTGATTTTCAGGAGCATTTTGTGTTTCCACTTGGCAGCGTGATGCTTCCTCATGTTGGTGATTTTCTGTTGAGACACCTTCAGGCATCATCTTATGTCTGCTGGTTAACATTTGTTCAGATTTGATTTCAGCTAATCCTTAAAAGTTTTTTGAGACATCACACTTAGAATAAAAGGAATTTCTGTTGCCGAGGTTCATCAGGTATTTACACTTAGTTTACGTGGCCACACCATTCCGTGTGTGTGTGTGCGCGCGCGCGTGCGCGCGCGCATGTTAGGGTAATCCATTTTTCTGTTTGTTTCTGAATTGCTTTGGAGAAGGCAACTCAGACTCCAAGGAATACAACAGCCTCAATGTAAAGCTTTTCTCACTCTTCCAGTGGTCATAGCAGGAACAGCATCTAACAGGACCTCAAATCAGTGATGTGAAATGAGCTGAGTTTGAAGTGCATATTGGTGCTCCCTAAAGAATGTGTATATATGCTATTTTTAAATTAAGTCTGGTAATTTATTTGATATAAGGTATTGTAGTTTTAGTTGAATTAAACAGTTGGTGAAACTGTTGGTGAGGTAGTCTTTCAGTTACTCTGTAGATAAGCTCTTTGTTACAACCTTGTCTAAGTTTTTTGTTCCTGAATATGTTACAAATATCTGTTTTCTCTTACTGTAGCTACCACATGAGGAAAAAAACTTGAAAAAAAGATTTCATAGTGTGTGTTTATGTTTGATTTTAGAAGACCCTTTTGAGGACTTTTTTGGGAATCGAAGGGGTCCCCGAGGAAGCAGAAGCCGAGGGACGGGGTCGTTTTTCTCTGCGTTCAGTGGATTCCCGTCTTTTGGAAGTGGATTTCCTTCTTTTGATACAGGTATTAAATTCCTAGGTTTAATTTCTGTTATCTTAACAGTGGTTAGTACTTATAAGCATAATACTCTTTGAGTTAGAGTAATTTAAAATATGTGCATTGCTTTCGTAGAATAGCATTGTAGATTTGCCAGCTTTTTTTGCTATACAGCTCTACGCTTAATAACCTACATTTTCTCCTAATCTTCCTAAGAATGCTGTACTTGGAAATCTTCTCCTCTTAATATAATAGTCAAGGCCAGAATGTAATGAAATTCTTAGTTAAAAAGGGGCAAAGTATGTTCTGTGTCAGTAGGTGGAAAGTAACGCACTTGGGAAATCTCACTGACCTTCATGCTGTCTAACCTCCTTTGCAGTTAAAACAAAAGTGCACAAATAGGTAGCATCCCAGGAGTGTCCCACTGGATGGAATCAAAGGCTGGGCCTTAACACCAGCCCAGGCCAGGCTCACTCACTAGTGAAGTATCAGCCTTGCGCACGTAGCTCTTCATAAGTGGAAACACAGCTTATAGACTGGAGTAACATGAATATGTATATAAACACACATTATATGCCTGTGAGTTTAGCCTGAAGAATTAGAATCCCATTTTTCTCTGAAGCTTATCCAGTTTCTCTTCACAGAGGAGCGCTTTTTTTTTTTTTTTTTTAAATTTAAAAAGACAGAGTCTCACTTTTAATAAGTGCCACTCTTAGTGTAGTGGCATGGTCTCGGCTCACTGCAGCCTCCTGCCTCCTGGGTTCAAGTGATTCTTCTGCGTCAGCCTCCTGAGTAGCTGGGATTACAGGTGTGCACCAGCAGGCTCAGCTAATTTTTGTATTTTTAATGGAGACAGGGCTGTTGCCTTGTTGGCCAGGCTGGTCTTGAACTGACCTCAGGTGGATCCACCTGCCCTGGCCTCCCAGAGTGCTGGGATTACAGGCATGAGCCACCACTCCTGGCCTGGAGCTGCTGTTTTGATTCTCTCATTTTCATTTTTAAGCCTCCATGGTAAAAATTGGGAGAGCTTGTTACATAGGGTTCCTTCATAATGGTCAGAATTTTATTTTCTTTTAACATTGTGCTCATGCCATCGAGGTAAGTAGTGAATTCTGCATGATTGGACCTCAGTTTTGATGTGCTTTCCTTCAACAGATCCTCTCATTTGATACTATGGAATATACAGACCACAGGTTAAGAAAACTAGTTAAAAATACCGCGTAAATAGTCCTTTTTAAAAGTAATCAATGGCTCCTGTATGTGTGTATGTGATGGGGGTGTAAGCCTTCTCCACTTCTGAGGTGCCTTACAAAGTATCACAGGAATAAATACTTAGCAAGGCTTGATCTAGACCGTTGTAGTAGTCACCAGCCACGTGTAGGTCCTGATTCCTGGAGGCCTAGCTGCTCCAAATGGAGATCAGCGGGAGTGTGAAATAGTCATTGGGTTTCAAAGATGGAACATGGAAAACAGTATAAAATATCACAAACGATTTTGATTTTTTATATTTCCAATTGAAATATTTTGGATATACTGTATTAAATAAAATACTACAATTAATTTCACTAGTTTCTGCTTTTCAGTGAAGTTGTTAGAAAAGGTAAACTTAACATACCTGGCTCACATATTTCTTCAGGACAGCACTAGCACTAGACAGTATCTGGCCTTAGATGATTGAATCATGTTCGGAGGTATGCGTCATTTGTGTTAATGCGAGCATTTTGGAAGCAGGACAAGTATTAAGCTCTAACCAGTAGACCAGCTTTAATATCAAAAAATAAGTTTGCTTTAGTGTGACTTGTGAAATTTTTCAGTGTCCACAATGTATAATTGAGAATGGTGTCCATGAACCGTAGAAACATAGGTTTTTCAGATGGATACTTGTAGTATTCTTTCTACAGTTATTTTAGTTTTTTAATAATTTAGATTCTTACCCCTGTGGTTCTGTGGTAAAGAGAAGGGAAGCCGGTTAGGTTTGCTGTTCTGTGGTGGTGAGGACATTCTGTGCTTGTGGGGTAAGGGTGTCCATCACAGTCCGTGGAGTTCACAAGCCATGCCATAGCAAACAGAGCTTTGATACTGAGGCTGCTCTGCTGGTTGGAGCTTAATACTGGTTCCGGTTCCAGAATGTTCACATTAACACAACGCATGTGCTGCATGGTGCCAGGCACACCACCCACACGCCGGGGTGGTCTTTGCCATGTCAGAAAGGCTGCTGAGGTCCAGCGAAGCTCTGCGTGAGGAGAGGGTGAGAGGCTGCACTCTCGCGTTCCCCTAGGGTCCCCACTGAGGGATTTGAGAGAGAGTCTTTCCCCCTGGACACCCCAGCACTCCGGCTGAGGCCTTGCTAGTTGCATGGTTTATTACTCATTGGTTCTACGTCTTAACATTAAACAGTCTGCTACTGAATTTTCAAACTCTTGTCTTTGCATTAGTAGTTGACATAGTTCTCTAAGCATTTTTCTTTTCTGTTTTCCTGTAGGATTTACTTCATTTGGGTCACTAGGTCATGGGGGCCTCACTTCATTCTCTTCCACGTCATTTGGTGGTGGTGGCATGGGCAACTTCAAATCGGTATCAACTTCAACTAAAATAGTTAATGGCAGAAAAATCACTACAAAGAGGTACTGTGGTAATCTGCATTTCATATTTTTCGTAAGCAGGCATGATGTTTCTCTGGTGCCATGCTGCACGTCTCCCAGAGTGTGAAGTGGAGCTTGTTGTATGCTAGATCTGGCACCATGAAAATCTTCTTCTCTCCAAATTCATTAATTAAAGCTTTTCCTCTTAAATTTTACTTAACTGTTGATTTATTAGAGGAGATCTTTAATGTAAATAAAAGATAATAAGTTGTAATATAAATAAAAGATAATAACTTAAGTGTAACAAGCTTCTGCAGCATTGTTAAGATGACTAAATGGAAAATCTTTAATAGTAAAGCCTTTACTGTTTTATAGCCTCTGCTTGTATTTAGCATCCACCTGTACAGCATTTGAGACAATTTATTTTGTCAGGTTAATTCTGTTTTAGGAAAGGAAGATGTATTGTTCACAGGTTGGCTTCAGCCTTGTTTTTACAGCCTGAAAATTACTTATATTCATGGTGTATTTCAGCAATGTCCTTAAAAAACTTAAAAAACATGTGTGTTACCCTCATACATGTATTTACTTTACCAGAAAGGTTTTTAAATGAATTTTTTTCCTACAGAATTGTCGAGAACGGTCAAGAAAGAGTAGAAGTTGAAGAAGACGGCCAGTTAAAGTCCTTAACAATAAATGGTAAGGAGCAGCTGCTGCGCTTGGATAACAAGTAATTCAACGCACGCGCTTAACAGAAATGTTAAACTATAACAAGCACCATTTGAGGATTAACGGGAACATTTTTTTGAAGATTTCAAACGAACTCGACTTTCAGTATAATTGTACCTAAAGTATTTATAAACAGCTCATCGGAGCCTCTATTTGTCATAGACTTTTGAGTTTATTGTTGGGACCACGTAATAGGACCATTTTTTTTGTCTTTAAAATTGTTGTAAATCTCTGTATGCACTTTGCTTTTTTATTCAACGTACTCCAAGGTGAGTCTCGACTCTTTAGTGTAGGACCAGATTGTACACTAACACCAGCATGGACCTGCTTTTCATTGTGTCTGAAATGTGAGCCACGTAGTGTCGGCCTGCTGTGAAGTTAACATTGCCAGGACGATTCTTCTGCAGAAATAATTTCAATTTTTTTCAGTATTTAGTAGTGAAAGATATTAATGCATTAATGGTAATACATTTCTGGTTTAATATAAATTAAGGATGTTTTCTAGTTGTGCATGAATGCTGGCAACTTAGTAAGTTTTGACAATTGTTTAAATATGTAATGTTAAGCTTAGGTTTAAAAAAGTAAAGCTGGTAAACTGGGTCTTTGTCATTTGCTTTAAAAAAAAAAAAAAAAAGAGAAAATAAATGCGAATGTGTTGGTGCATTCTTCCTGAGTGGGATCTGGAGCTTTTTTGTGTCTGTGTATGATTTGTGCCTGGGCTTCTAGTGTCACCTTAATAGCGTTTCGTGCTATTCGTTCAGGTGGATGCCGCACCTCAGTTACATGTAGACATTTTCTTCAGTATATTTGAAGTATATGAAGATTTTCATATTGTAAGTTGCGATTTAGCAATTGATCAAACATTTAATTATGGTAACATTTCCACAGGAGAGGAAGAAACCATTGTATAATTTTTCATTCTTAAAGTATGTTCTAGTTTTTAGGATTTGATGTAAGGTTACTTATGGAGCCGGGCACAGTAGCTCACTCCTGTAATCCCAGCACTTTGGGAGGCCTAGGTGGGTTGGATCACCTGAGGTCAGGAGTTCAAGACTAGCCTGACCAGGATGGTGAAACCCCTGTCTCTACTGAAAAATTAGCTGGGCGTGGTGGCAGGCGCCTGTAATCCCAGCTACTTGGGAGGCTGAGGTGGGAGAATTGCTTGAACCCGGGAGGTGGAGGTTGCAGTGAGCCAAGATCATGCTATTGCACTCCAGTCTGGGAGGCAGAGCGAGACTTCATCTCAAAAAAACAAAAACAAAAACAAAAACAAAAAAAACTTCTGGATAGTATGCATGGGACAGTCATGGAATGATTTAGGAGTGAGCAAAAATAAAGGTCTTCTGTTTCTCAGTTTGTAATACCTTTCATGATTGTCATTGGTAACTAGAATCCTAGCTGTAGTGAATATTGAACTAGATTTAGACTGGATTTAAAACTGTTTTGTTTTGGAACTAAACAGTGTGAAAACTGCTAGAAGGACGGGCGGGTCCCTGACAAACAGCGCTTTCCATCCGTGCTGGCTTTGCAGGAGGGCATAGAGATTGCTCAGGATATGCCAGAGCGCTTAAGGAACCTGATGTGCTGTTACTGAAAATAAAAATTATTTTAAGGAATTTCATAGGAGCTCAAAAAAGCATAGTAACAGTTAAGTATTTGGGGACAGTTGAACTACAAGAAGAAGAACGAGTGATGTTCTTGTCTGTTGTGTCAGAAATAACCCAGCACACGGCACTTTGTGTCTCTGGATAAGGTAGGTATGCAGCCATGGCACGTGTGGGAAAGCGGGACAGCGCCCTGTAGTGTTGGAAATCCCACCTCACAACTAGCATTGTGGGATCATAGAGCGCGCTTCTGTTTATGCTATGAGGACGGGTGGTTTCTTTGTTACTAAATGAGAAATTCAGGTAGATACTTTGGACTTCAGGGTTTTATAATTTTCATGAGTGGGTGAGATGAGTCAGTGCAGCAGCCTTGAGACATCCAGGGATGTCTAGAAAGACCAGGAAAATAAAGACAAGTCTTGACCTGTAATTGTTAAACTAGGAAGCAGTTTGCTATAGCTTTGGTACCGCAAAAGTTTAGAACACATTTGGTTGTTCTAGAGTTTGTGGAGTGTTTCATGCATCTCTGGCTGTGAACAGTCTACTCAACATGGTGTTACAGGTAAAATATGTTTGACTCCTAAGGAATCTTTCTGGTGAAAACTTTTTTTTGAGGGGGAGGGAGCATTCATTTGTACTTGGGAAGATTACTGTTTTTTTTTTTTTTTTTTGAGACGGAGTTTCGCTCTGTCACCCAGGCTGGAGTGCAGTGGCCGGATCTCAGCTCACTGCAAGCTCCACCTCCCAGGTTCACGCCATTCTCCTGCCTCAGCCTCCCGAGTAGCTGGGACTACAGGTGCCCGCCACCTTGCCCGGCTAGTTTTTTTTTTTTTGTATGTTTTTAGTAGAGACAGGGTTTCACCGTGTTAGCCAGGACGGTCTCGATCTCCTGACCTCGTGATCCACCCGTCTTGGCCTCCCAAAGTGCTGGGATTACAGGCTTGAGCCACTGCACCCGGCCGATTACTGTTTTTTTAAGTTTTGAGACAGAGTCTTGCTGTGTCATCCAGACTGGAGTGCAGTGGCGTGATACTGGCTCACTGTAACCTCTGCCTCCCGGGTTCAAGCGGTTCTCCTGCGTCAGCCTCCTGAGTAGCTGGGATTATAGGTGCCTGCCACCACACTCAGCTAATTTTTGTATTTTTAGTAGAGGTGGGATTTCACCATGTTGTCAGGGCTGGTCTGGAACTTTTGACCTCAAGTGATCTATCCACCTTGTCCTCCCAAAGTGCTGGGATTACAGGCGTGATCCACTGCGCCTGGCTGAGAAAATTACTTTTATTCTGTTCTTCCATTTAATTTTATTAAGTTACTAATAGAATAAAAAACCTATTTGTTTTCTATTTGCTGTCAAATCTTACACCTTTGATTTTTAAACCCCGTTAAGATTATTCCTAGAGAATTCAGTCTAAGTGTGCATGAGAGCAGCTTTGAAAAGTTAGGAAATGGCTTTGAGCATTGACAGCATCACTCAAATGATGACTTGGAAGAAGAATAGCATTTGATTTAAATTATAGTTTCTGGTAAAGTCAACCGTCTCTTTACTTTCTGTAGTGTTGAGCGCCTTTGAAAATAGGAAGCTTGAACGCTCCTTAACGGCACATATCTGGTTGTGCACGGCCCCACATGGTCCCAGCCATTCTGGAATATGCGTCTACTGTCTTTGGTTTGTGCTCAATGTCCCTGTTTGAGATTCTTAAGTTTTATTTTTAAAGTCTTTAATTTTTAAAAATACTTCAATAGCTTTTGGGGAGGTCGGTGGTTTTTAGTGACGTGGATGCATTATATTATAGTGTTGAATTCTGAGATGTCAGTGCTGCTGTCGCCTAAGCAGTGTATGTTGTACCCAAACTGTAGTTTTTTAATCGCTGTTTGGCATCCTTTTGTCTGGAAGGCTCAATAATCTGTGTTTTTGTCATCTCCTATTTTCCTATTCCTTGTAGTTCCCCAGCCCCCGTTGGTTTGATTTAATTCAGTGATGGATTATTCCTTATATCTCTATCCTTTATAAAATTTAAGCTTTTTAGACTCCAAAGACTCCAGGCTTGATTTTGGAAACTCAGGGTTTTAAATCATCTGAAAGATGTCAGTCAGTCTTGGCATCACGGGCGACTCGCTCTTCCTCTTGGACGTGCTCCAGTGAAGAGCTTTTAGAAGTTGGTGGAGTTAGTGTCACCATTTGCTAAACTTACCTGTGCACCTGGTGTGCTGAAGTAAATGTTCCTTACAGTGTGGTAACGCTTGAGGAACACTGTGGGATGATTGTCTTTCCAATCCATTTTAAGTTCTGTTTGTTAATTAAAGCTTTAAAAATGCCTGCTTATCCTGTCTTGATTATCTTCTAGCTATTATTTCTCTTCAGGGAATACTGATCTTGTTTTAACCACTACGGAATGAATTAGAAACATTTTTATTTGCAGAGTGTTCAACAGTAATAAATAATTGGCATATTATCTCTTTTATTGATGGGCAGCGGTGTTGAAATTTAGCCATTAGCATGTTCAGTAACAGAATGGAGTCAGATGTTATTACTTCTGGAGGTTTTCAAGCACAAAATAGTTGATTTGAATACTTGATTTAGTGTGGTCTAGAGGGGGCTGAATTACATAACCCACTGCTGTTTGTATTTTTAAAGATGAAGGTATGAGATCTTACCCTTTGGGGTCTTGGTTTCAAAGCCTTTGGATATGGTATTCCTAGCTGTTCTAGGGACGTGGGGGGAACTAGATGTAGGCCTTGGTACTAAATTGTGACCAGTGGTTGAAATGGGGTAGACCGAAGTCTGTCATTTGGCTACGTTATTTCGTCTTCCTGTTTAAAAAGGTGAAAAGACGAAGTGTCACAGCAGCTATTCCTGTGTTAGAAATCTAGACGTCACTGATTTCCAGAGATGGCAGAGTTTATGATTGGGCATCAGAAAGCCTGTCCTGGCTTCTCTGTGCTTTGGTCAGTATTTGCTGACTTTTGTGCAGGGTGTCAGTCAGTGTCACCTAACTATTCACTAAGGACTCGACTCTGAGCTTTGTGGCCTGGGTAAGTGGCAGACTCGGGTTGAGACCCCTGAATGCGCTTTGCCCTTTCCCTGTACCCTGATAGGGAGAAGATTCCTGCCCTGGAGCACAACTCCCACGGGAATGCGGGTCCTGTGAAGGCAGTAATTCTTGTCTGTCTTGCTACTGCTGTGTCCTGGCAGGTGTGCCCTGGAAGCATCTTGCTGCAGAAACCCCGATGGTGGTTGCCGCCCCACAGCTCTTGATTCAGAGATGCCCTAGACGGTGGCTGCCTGGAGAGTAGAGCAGGGGCTCACTCCCCGCACCCGGCCTGCTGTGTGACCTGCGGCCCAGCCTGCTGTGGGAAGCTTGCCATGTGGATCAGAAGGACCTGCGTCTTGGCTTATAAAGATTCTCCACTCCGGGGAGCCCTGACTAGCAAACGCCTGTGTAGTGTTGATGCCACAGTCTCGTTGGTGCACACTGCAGTTGCTAGCATAGTGTCCTTTTCTGCCCTGTTAGGTTGGTTGGTTTCTTAAACAGGGCAGCACTGTCATCCCATTCCCCCACCTTGTCCTTCGTCTTCCTCCTGGCCGGTTACTGAACTGACTGCCGGTTCAGGCACTGGTGGGAAATCACTCCCAGAACTTCCGGAACCGTAGAGACTGGAGGTGTTCTGAAGGAGGCTTTGGTGCTGAAACATTGTTGCAGAAATGTGGTGTGGAGCCTCTTTCCTGCCGGTCTCACCCAGGGGATGTGGTTTGCTTCCCGAGGGGTCAGCCCTGTGCTGGGAGGTCTGAGAGGTGACATTTTCCTCTGTCTTCCCACAGCTGCCCTGAGTTGGCAAGAAGTGCTGTGCCCAAGGACAGGGCCTTGTTGCTAATGGTGTGTGGGGGAGACGTGGCTCCTGAGGCCTGGAGCATTCGTTTGTTCATTCCTTTATATTATTTTACATTTTACTTAACTTTTGGACCAGGTCTTGCTCTCTAACCCAGGCTGGAGTACAGTGGTGCAGTCACAGCTCTCTGTAGCCTTGAACTCCTGGGCTCAAGCATTCCTCCCACCTCAGCCCCTAAGCAGTTGGGACTACAGGTGTGTGACGTAACGCCTGGCTAACTTTTTATATTTTTAGTAGAGGCGGGGTTTTGCCATGTTGCCCAGGCTGGTCTTGAACTCTTGGGCTCGAGCTCTTCACCCCTTGGCCTCCCAGAGTGCTGGGATCACAGACATGAGCCCCCACTCCCGGCCCAGAGCATTTTACACTAAATGTCAGGACATTGCTGGTAGGAACAGCAGTCGGAGCAGAAGCTCGTGGTGTGGTGGTCAGGGAAATGTGGAGTTTGCTGCCTGCATGAGACACGTTTTTTTTTTTTTTTTGGGCGGAGTCTCGGTCTGTCGCCCAGGCTGGAGTGCAGTGGCGCCGTCTCAGCTCACTACAAGCTCTGCCTCCTGGGTTCATGCCATTCTCCTGCCTCAGCCTCCTGAGTAGCTAGGGACCACAGGTGCCCACTACCACGCCTGGCTAACTTAAAATGTGTTTTTAGTAGAGACGGGGTTTCACCATGTTAGCCAGGATGATCTCGATCTCCTGACCTCGTGATCCACCCGTCTCGGCCTCCCAAAGTGCTGGGATTACAGGCGTGAGCCACTGCGCCTGGCCCGCAAGACACGTTTCTTACATGCATTTCTGCCAAATTGAGAACTTTGCTGCTCGTCAGCTCCAGGCCAAATAACCTCTTACCCAAAACTTCCAGGGCTGCTTTACGTAATGCCAGGCCTCTGAGAAAGTCAGATCCAGAACTCGAACGAGAAACTTTTCCACAAGTCTTTTCAGCCGTATCTTTCAATGTCCATGGGTCAACGGTCCTTGCACAGATGAGTTGGCACTGGACACAGTCTCCCGTGGTGGCTGCCGGCGGCTGAGCCTTCCCTGCCAGTCCCTGACAAGCAGGAAAGACAAGTTCCCCTAGTTGGGGTCTGTACCCAGCATGAGTGGTCTATCTAGTGAGTGGCTGGGCACAGTTGTCCCCATCCATGGCTGATGTCTGGTGGCAGTTAGCAGCCACTGGGTCTCAGCCCAAGTCTCCTGTGGAGCCTGGCAAAGTGTTGGTGTCCTTTTCCACGTAATATTTAAAGTATCTGTGTAGAGTCTTATGTACTTGTAGGAGCAGTTTGTTAAATTAGGTACCTAGAAGTTGAGCAATTGGCTTGAGAAACGTGCATTGAAAATTGGTTAGGTTACCAGGCGCTGTGGCTCGTGCCTGTATTCCCAGTGCTCTAGGAGGCTGAGGTGAGCGGATTACTTTGAGCCCAGGAGTTTAAGACCAGCCTGGGCAACATGGTCAAACCACGTCTTTACAAAAAATAGAAAATTAGCTGGGCTTGGTGTGGCATGCGCTTGTAGTCCCAGCTACTCGGGAGGCTGGGGTGGGAGGATCAGTTGTGCCGGGGATGTGAGGCTGCAGTGAGCCGTGATTGTGCCATTGCAGTCCAGCCTGGGCAACAAGGAGACCCTATCTCAAAAAAAAAAAAAAAAAAAAAAAGTCATAAATGATTTCTCAGAAGGAGTTTTCTCCTGTCAACAATGGATTGGGGTCTGTGTCGTCACACTTGCTAGTACTGTCAACAATTTCTAAAATTTGCATCTTGGCTATCTAGGGCAAGCATCTTGTGTTACCTGCGTGTGCCTCTTTTTCTGTGGACTTAATCTCCGGATTTTATAGGAGCCCTTTACGTACTAGTTGATTAGTCTTTGGCCTGCTGTGTTGAAAGTGTTTTTTTTTTTTTTAATACCTGTTTTCCTTTTGTTCATATGACTTACTGTGTGGTAGTCTTATTTACACAGACGTGTGTGCCTGTTACGAAACTGCCCCATATTTTTATTTTGTACTCAGTGTGTGTGTGTTTACTTTTATTTACTTGGAAAAGTTGTTGTGTGGAAGACAGCCAGCTTTGTCCCAGACTTCTTGCCCGCATTGTCCACCACGTTTCTGCTGGACTCTCATCCCATCTGGTTTCTTGCACCCTGTATGGATGGCAGTGCCTCTGGAAACGCAGCTCATTTCCAGCTCGTTTCTAGGCCAGTCTTCGTCATGCTTTCAGATGAAAGGTGCAGTCAGCGCGAGGAACACCCCATGTAGATTTGGGAGAGCGTTTCACACCCGAGAGCCATGTGACAGTGTAATTTTTGTTTTCAACGTCCTGTTTTACAGACAGCTGTAAAGTGCTGTCTTAATACGTAGGTGTGCACATTTCTTCAGTGTATCACGACATGAAGCTGGGAATGCCCTGTGTGTTTTCTTTTCTAACTTGTTACGGAAAACCAGGAAGTCGGTACGCCTTACATTGCTTTTTATCTCATCACTTTAGTCTTGGTATTCTGATTTTATTCTATTTTTATTTTTTTGCAATGGTGTCTTCTTGTGTCGCCCAGGCTGGAGTGCAGTGGTTTGATCTCGGCTCAGTGTAACCTCTGCCTCCTGGGTTCAAGCGATTCTCCTGCTTCAGCCTCCTGAGTAACTGGGATTATAGGTGCCTGCCACCACCCCTGGCTAATTTTTTTGTATTTTTAGTAGAGATAGTTTCACTATTTTGGTCAGGCTGGTCTCGAACTCCTGATCTCAAGTGATCTGCCCTCCTTGGCCTCCCAGAGTGCTGGGATTACAGGTGTGAGCCACCACGCCTTGCCTATTCTGATTTTAAAAAAGAATTGGAATATCATATTTTTTACAGTTGGAAACCTCTATAAATTTTCTCATGTTTACTCCCCCTCCCTTTTTTATTTTTTTGAGACAGAGTTTCGCTCTTGTTGCCAAGGCTGGAGTGCAATGGTGCAATCTAGACTCACCACAACCTCCACCTCCCGGGTTCAAGTGATTCTCCTGCCTCAGTCTCCCAAGTAGCTCGGATTACAGGCATGCACCACCATGCCTGGCATATTTTGTATTTTTAGTAGAGACAGGGTTTCTCCATGTGGGTCAGGCTGGTCTTGAACTCCTGACCTCAAGTGATCCACCTGCCTCGACCTTCCAAAGTGCTGAGATTACAGGCGTGAGCCACCGCACCCGGCCTATTTTTTTAATTGATATAAGTATTTTTGTCTTGTTTTCCAGCAGGCTGATTTTAGTATTTTACTGTGTGATTATGTTTCTGAGAAAGATTAGTTACTGTGTTTATGACCAAAAATTCCTCTACATGGCACTGTTGGGTTCTCTTATACCTTGATTTTACTTTGGGTTTTAGATTGCGTAGACAGAGGGTGAGGCTTCCGGCCCTGTGATTTTGAGGGTGAGTTGGGAGCCGTTTGTGCCCTGCCTACCCCAACACCAGGTTCAGCTGCCCGTGAAGTCCTTTGTTTCTGGCACATTTCCTATTACTGATATTTTGTAATCATTAAAAATGTTTTTAAATTGTGGTTTTAAATTGTGGCTGGTAATTGTACGTATTTGTGGGGCGCGTGTGTGCAGTGGGTGATGATCAGTTTGGGGTGAATGGCATAGCCACCTCAAACAGTTTATTGCTTTGTGTTGGGAACATTCGGAACCTCTCAGAAAACTTGAGTGATTTCCCAAGCTGTGGTTTGTTGTGGGGTTTTCTTTCCTATCAGTTTGCTAATTTATGTGTTCACGGGAAGGGTCCACGCTGTGTTGAGGCCTGTGATCACACGCCTTTCTCATTCTTCATGTTTGTCCGTGTCTGTAAAGGCTTCCGAGTGTTTTCCTGTTGGTTTAGTTTCTCTTTCAGAAGAATAGCTTTCTAATAGAATATCTAATTGTTATCCTAAGTTTTTCTTCCTATTCTTCTGGTTAGTTGTGCTTCTGCAGAATATTTATTTGCAGCATTTTTGTTCATTAATAGGAATTTTAAGAATTGGCTTTTAAGTTTGACTTGTAAAACATTTTTGTTGATTTCTAAGTTGCTTGTTCTTTTACATTTCTATTTTCATTCAAAGCATAACCCATATGGCATCTTTTTTGGAAGGAAGGGTTAAGAAACAGCACATGTTGTCTTGTCAATTCTGTGAACTTGTATTCTACTGGGCTTTTTTCTACTTGGTTAAGAAATGCTGCTCCTGTGTATCTACCTTAAAAAAGTTTAAGTCCAGGCATGGTGGCTCACGCCTGTATTCCAGCACTTTGAGTGGCCACGTGGGTGGATCGCTTGAGCCCTGGAGATCGAGGCTACAGTAAGTCGTGATGACGCCACTGCACTCCAGCCTGGGTGATGGAGTGAGACCCTGTCTCAAAAAAAAAAAAAAAATTGAAAATGTGAATCCATCTAGAACATTTGTGTGAGGTGGCCTCACTTCTTCCTCCTCTGTGGACAGTTTGTCCTTCCTCCGTGATGAATTGTGATTTAATTTTTAATGATTTGCTTGTCTGCAGCTTTTCTGGGGAGGAACTTTCTTGGTATTAACCCATCATGAGTACATTTCTTTTTTTTTTTTTTTTTTTTTTGAGACGGAGTCTAGCTCTGTCGCCCAGGCTGGAGTGCAGTGGCCGGATCTCAGCTCACTGCAAGCTCCGCCTCCCGGGTTCCCGCCATTCTCCTGCCTCAGCCTCCCGAGTAGCTGGGACTACAGGCGCCCGCCACCTCGCCCGACTAGTTTTTTGTATTGTTAGTAGAGACGGGGTTTCACCGTGTTAGCCAGGGTGGTCTCGATCTCCTGACCTCGTGATCCACCCGTCTTGGCCTCCCAAAGTGCTGGGATTACAGGCTTGAGCCACTGTGCCTGGCCTACTTTTTTTTTTTTTTTTTTTTTGAGACGTAGTCTTACTCTGTCACCCAGGCTGGAGTACAGTTAAGTGAACTCTGATCACTGCGACCTCCGTCTCCCGGGTTCATGCGATTCTCATGCCTCAGCCTCCTGAATAGCTAGGACTACCAGTGTGTACCACCACGCCTGGCTAATATTTTGCATTTTTAGTAGAGATGGAGTTTCACCATGTTGCCCGGGCTGGTCTCAAAATCCTGACCTCAGGCAGTCCACCCGCTTCAGCCTCCCAAAGTGCTGGGATTACGTGCGTGAGCCACTGTGCCTGGCCCCATGTTCCTTTTCAAGATTTATTTTAGTGATTAATTATGGTGCCCTTTGTCCATCTTGATAAAAATGGGCAACAGTTAAATCCCTCCAGCGCCACAGCCTAACCAGGGAGCGGGGCAGTCTCAGGGTGACGTGTTTCTTGAGGATGCTTAGATGCCTAGGGCGCCATTTATAAAGAGTTCCTTGAATAAAAATCACACTTAGACTTTATGTAGTGGGCAGCTAGAAACAGGGAACTAAAGACTTCCTCTCTCTGCCTCCAACAAAGTCCAGGCACCCCACCCAGCACCATGCTTTCAGCCGTGGGGACAGGCTGCCCAAGGCCGCAGGGAGAGGGGCCCCAGGAGGCCTGGCCCTGTGGGGTGAGGCTGCGGTGCACCCTGGGCCCCCTCCTCTGCTCTCAGTGTGTGAGTCCACTCTCTCTGCTGCCCTCTGGGGTACTCGGTGGACCGCAGCTGTGTCCATACTAAAACATGACCAAAGGCTGTAATTTCCAGCTCTCACAGACCTGGAAACTCTTTGTCAGGGTGTTGTATATTGTGAGTTCCTGGGAAATGGGCCCAAATCAAAGGGACCCAGCTGTGGGAAGGGAGGCCGTAGTGTATGCCCGGAGACTGAGGAACTTCAGACAGTTGAAGTCTAAGGGGTTTTTCAGGCATAAACACCCACTGCCCGCCTCCTTCTCTACATGGGAAGGCCGACGCCACAGTGTGCGTTAGTTGGTTTCCATCTGAAAAGGGTCCCGAACCTGCCACGGGGCATGATGCCAGTGGTAGCTGAATGTGCCTCACTCCAGGTCGTCCTGGAATTATCCTCACACTCAGCCGAGGGATGCTGTCCACACCGCTCTCACCGATGTGGACGTGTGCACGCGGCGTGGACGTGCGTCCGTAGCTACCCCTTGAGAAGTAACCCGTGCTGCGTGCTTCCTGGGAAGCTAAGCTGCACTGAGGTGGTAACTCAGCACGTGGCCTCCACTTCACACAAGCATCTGGCTTCTCCTTGAGCCTGTGTTGTGCACCAGCCCCTAGGAGCCACTGAAGAGTCAGACCCAGTCAAGGCCGTCCAGCCGAGGAGGGGGTGGTGTGGGTGAACGGCGTCCTGCAGTTGCTGGGCCGGAACCTCTGTATCGCTGCGGCGGTGGTTTAAGCTCTGACACTAGTGGGAATGCCGACCCCAGCAGGGCTGCTGGGAATCTTTTGGCCTTTTGTTGGCAGTGCTTCGTGAGCCTCTTATGCTGGAGGGAATCCAACAGGAGACTTTCCGCCTCATAATCCTCAGCCTTCGCCCGTGCTCTGATTTCCTCCTGTGTCCCCCTGTGTGCTCCCGTGCCACCATCCCTCTCCCAGCTGGACCCTGGGCACGGCC
Source organism: Piliocolobus tephrosceles (assembly GCF_002776525.5). NCBI lineage: Eukaryota > Metazoa > Chordata > Mammalia > Primates > Cercopithecidae > Piliocolobus > Piliocolobus tephrosceles. The sequence goes on from NC_045441.1 coordinate 145,739,819, forward strand.
CTGTGCCATCAGCCAGTGCGCTCTTGCAGTAGTTACTTCCAAACCAACCTTCACATCTTCATTCCCTGGAGCCACCTCTTCATAAGTAGCCATGAAGGGTTAACAGTGGCACCTGTTCTTCCTCCCAACCTCTGCCCTTCCTCCTCCTCAATTCAGCTTCTATGTCACAAGCCCATCACGTGGCTGGCAAAAGCAAATCACTCTCCCGTTTAAAACTGTTCAGGAGCCTGGGCGTGGTGGCCCACGCCTGTAATCCCAGCTACTCGGAAGGCTGAGGCAGAATTACTTGAACTGGGAGGCGGAGTTTGCAGTGAGCTGAGATCAGGCCACTGCACTCCAGTCTGGGCAGCAGAGCGAGACTCTATCTCAAAATAAAACAAACAAAAACCTGTTCAGCCTTCGTAGCTGCTCTGTCCTGTGTTGAAGCCAGGTTCCTAGTGTTTCCCCAGCAGACGGGGTCTGCCATTCCAGGGCTGTTCCACGTGCCTCTGTATCTGCCGAGTGCAGACAGCACTGCCAGTCTGTCCACCACTGAGCTCCCGAGGAGTGAGAGCAGGGTCTTGCTGGGTGTCCCCAGTGCCCGGCACACATGAAATGTTTGAGTGAGCCGATCTTCTCATGGGCCCGGCATGCGTTTTTGGTTGTTTGAATAATCTGCAGTGTGTAAGTGGTATTCCTAATTTGTGTAAGTAGGGACTAACCCCCTAGTCTCAAAAAAGTCAGAGAAAGGAGCAGTCTCCCCAGAGGCCTCGTGGATTGTGCGTATTTGGGAAAAGTGTGTTTTTATCTGCAGGAGTTTGTTTTCATCTGCGTGTTATCAGCCAGGCTCCTGCACTCCATTCAGACTCCATTTGGGGAAGAAACTGGAGCCTCCGATAAGATGGCCATGCCTGCGGCAGCTGCGGAACATTCCTCTAATAGCTTCTCGATGATTTCAGTGTGTTTTTGGCTCGGGGGGATGCTGGCAGATCTTGTTTCTGTTTTTAAATTTTATTTAACTGTGGTTACAAAACAGGATGTTTTCTGGTATATTTAGTTCCCCCAATAAAAAGAAACTTGAACCGTTGTAACCAGCCTATATTTTAGTAATTTATAAGGTTTAATATTTAATTCACGCACAGGAAGAAGCAGAAATTATACCCAAACAGTAAATTATCTATGGGCTGTAGAATTAGAAGTGACTTGTTTTTTCTACAACTGATGCGTATTGTCTTTTCAGGACAAATTGCTAAACTAAAATTGTTTAAACAATTAGTGGTAAATTTCCAAAGAAGAGTAATTAATGGTATTACATGGAAAGTTTTAAAAGGCTATATAGAGATTTTAGAAAATGGCTTTCAGAAAGTGGTATTGACTCTAGGAGGGTGAGACTGAATGGCAGTGAATGCCCTTTTTTGGTTTTAATTTGGGGAATTTTAGGTTAATTTGTGAGAAAGTTGAGTTGTTTTCTAAAGGATGTTTGTAGAAGTTCCGATGACACGTTTGTTGGGTGTTCTTCGTGTGAGATCTTGCACAAGTCAGGTTGCTCGACTGGAAGGTTCTGAGCAGCTTTTGCAGGGCAGGCCCATGTGGCCCCCACGGTCCCCTGCCCTGTCTGGTGACGCTTATGCCTGGAAGGGAGGCCTTTCCCCTCCTGATGGGTAGGTGCCGGGAAAGTGACCCTGCCCCTGCTTGGTGCTAAAGAACAGCCCTGACCGCGTGAGAACGTTTTGGCCAGTGGTGGTCCACGTAGACTGTGGGGGTGTGTAAGGTTAGGACGGCATTTTCACTGCGTGCGATCCAGGTTTGCATCCTTGCCATTGAGCTACAGCCGCCTGCAGCGCTCAGTGCTGGGATGGCGGCACAGGTTTGCAGCCTAGCAGCAGTCGGCCGGGCCCTGCAGCCTGGGTGTGGAGTGGGCCGTGCCTTCTAGGCCTGAGTGCGGTGACATCACCTAACATACCCCTCTTGCTAAGCTGTGTGTGACTATGTATCTATATCTCTATCTATCTGTCTATCTATCTATCTATCTATCTATCTATCTATCTATCTATCTATCTATCTATATTTTTTGGAGATGGAGTCTCGCTCTGTTGCCCAGGCTGGAGTGCAGTGGCACATTTGTGGCTCACTGCGACCTCCACCTCCTGGGTTCAAGCGATTCTCCTGCCTTAGCCTCTGGAGTAGCTGGGATTACAGGTGTGTGCCACCATGCCCGGCTAATTTTTGTATTTTTAGTAGAGATGGGGTTTCACCATGTTGGCTGGTCTCGAACTCCTGACCTCAGGTGATCCACCCGCCTCAGTCTCCCGAAGCAGTGGGATGACAGACGTGAGCCACGGCGCCCGGCCTGTATTTTGTCAGGAGAACATCAGCACGAGTTAAGCTTAGGATGCAGGTGTTCAAAGTTTTTGTTTAGTAGGGGAAAATGCAGTGTTTTGTATCACCCTTTGTAAAGCCTTTGTAAAGCCAAAACATGAAGTAGATATTGATCACTAATAAGGCTTAATACAGTTGGTTTTGCCTTTTTTCGGTTTCTTTGTGAGCTGCAGTAACGGGAAGGCGAGTTCTAGGGAAGTCTGAGCATGAGGTGCTGGGACGCCCATGTCCCCGCGCCTTTGTGGACCTGCTCGTGTGTAGGG
>NC_045441.1:145742449-145764750 GCF_002776525.5 Piliocolobus tephrosceles
GTCCCCGCGCCTTTGTGGACACGCTCATGGGTAGTGCGCCATGATGCATGCTCTGCAGCGGGCCTGCTGGTGGAGAGCTTTTGCTGGCACCGAGCTCTTCTCCTCGGTATGACCATTGGCTCCATCCTGGTTATCCTCCTGTTAGGTGTCATTCGAAAGGCGGGTCCTAAACTTGGCAGGAGCTTCTACTGAGAAGGGGCCCTTGAGCCTCGGGTGGGCTGTGTTTAAGTTCTTGGCGCTGGAATTACCTTTGTCTTGTGGCCTCTGTCGCTGGTGGTCTGTGTCTCCTCAGCAGGCTCACCGGCGGGGCTCCTGCCTGGCGCGTGTCAGCTGTGCGTCTGGGATGAAGCCCGGGTGGAAGTCGAGGGTGTGGATGAGGCACACAGGTCCTGAGGCAGGGCGGGAACTGGGGGTGGGCGAGACATGAGTGGGTCATGGAAGGATCTTTCTGGAAGTGAGTTAGTCACTGTGAACCCTGCAGAGGGGCCTAGCACCAACTTTAGGTCACAAAGGTGTGGAAGGCAGGTGGTGCTGGAGCCGACCCTGGCCAGCCCTTGGCTTGTGTCTGTGTGTGGCTGTGACCCTTGACTCTGGATTTCTAGGAAGCCGAAAAGGTTTGATGACCTCTTTCTGTCTTAAAGGGGGAGGTGAGGTAAAACCCCTCCTGAGAGGGACTTACCCGCTGTGGCCCCGCCCTGTGCAGAGGCCCCAGGTTTTGATGGTGCCGGCAGCCACGGGCCTCCTCGCCTCTGATTGCTCTGGCCCACTCCGAGGCCCTCACCTCCTGCAGGGCTTACTGTGACCTGGGCGGCTCCTCCTGTATCAAAGGATTGCTGGCAGTCAGAGCTCTTCAGTCACGTACATGATTTATATATTTCTTTCTTTTTTTGAGAAGGAGTTTTACTCTGTTGCCCAGCCTGGAGTGCAACGGTGCCATCTTGGCTCACCGCTACCTCCGCCTCCTGGGTTCAAGCGATTCTCCTGCCTCAACCTCCCGAGTAGCTGGGATTACAGGCATGCGCCACCACGCCCGGCTAATTTTGTATTTTTAGTAGAGACGGGGTTTCTCCATGTTAGCCTGGTCTTGAACTCCTGACCTCCAGTGATCTGCCCGCCTCGGCCTCCCAAAGTGCTGGGATTACAGGCGTGAGCCACTGCGCTCAACCAACCTAATTTATATTTCTTAAGGAATGGAAAGAGCACAGAGACCTGGATGTAGCAGTTTTTAAAAGCGAACGTACATTTGAAGTCACGACGTCTGTGTGTGAGTTTTTGGGGACACGGTTCAGCCTATAACAGGGGAAGTAAACCAGGTATAAAAATGTGTCAAGGTGAGTGGAACTAAGGGGAGAGAGCTGTGACGTGAAGCATCACGCAATAAAGAAATTCCTGCCTATTAGAAACAGAGGTGGGAACGGGACCGAGGCGGCGTGAGTATGCCCTGACCTCTGCAGCAGTGGCCCTCCTGCCGCTGTCTCCACGCGCCCTTCCCAGATCTTTTCAGTTCCCCAGCAGCGGCCCGGCGCCCCACCTGCCTTCTCTGTTCCAGAGGCGGGCTCTTCCTGGATGTGGACCCTCTCAGAATGGTTGGAAGCCCGGAACCCACAGGCTGCTTATCTTAGCAGAAGTCTTGAGGGCTCCTTTCCCCTCGGTCGCTGTGATGGAGGGAGCCTGTCCAGTCTCTGTGGCTTCGGTTCTTCAGGCTGCTGTTGTGTTGAGAGTGGCTCTGCCGCACTCAGCCTTGATAACTGGGTTTCATCCTCATTGTATTTTCTTATTTTTTATAGAGATGGGGTCTCCCTATGTTGCCCAGGCTGGTCTTGAACTCCTGGGCCCACGTGATCCTCCCTGCTTGGCCTCCCAGAGTGCAGGGATCCCAGGCGGGGTCCACTCTGGCCTTGTCCTCATTTTAAAGATGAGGGGACAGTAGAAGCACAGGGAAGGCACCTCTTCTTCTCTGAGCTGCACCTCCTCCACGGGCACCCATGCTTTCAAGGTACCAATGCTTCCAAGGGACGCACGCTGCCCATGCAGTGGCGGGTACAGCACAGTCCCACTGCTGAGTGGCTTGGCTGCAGCGAGTTCCCCGTCACCTGCCGTGCTCTCCTGCTGGCCATGGGGCAGGCATGGGGTGAAGGGGTTGCCTGTGGTGGCCACGGGGCCATGTGTGCTTTGAGCTTGGCGCTGTCATGCTACTCAGGGCATCCATCTCTATTCGGAGACAAGCACCTCACGGGCTGGCCAGACTGCTCACACCGCCTCCACCTCCGTAGGCTGAGGGAGCTGGGTCCCAGGGGAGGGTTGTGGGAGTGGCAGGAGACGTAGCAGTGTGTCTTGGGGGGGGTCACTGTTTCTTCCATCCCAGGGGCCTGCGGTGCATGGGCGGCCCCACTTTAAAACAAGGAATATGGAGCCTGTGGTTTCTTATTTAGAGGAAGCCACTCTTTGGCACCTGCACTTTTCCAGGGCAGGGTAAACTGGAACGTTGTCAGAATCGGGAGCAGTCATCACCTTGGGCCACGGAGAAACTCCACGGACACCCACTTTCTCCATCAGCCCTTCTGATCTGCCTTCGTACTGTGAACCAGGAGTATCTGAGATGGTCTCAGTCAGTGCAGGAAGTTTATTTTGCCAAGGTTGAGGACGTGCCCGTGATACAGCCTCAGGAGGCCCTGACAACAGGTGCCCGAGGTGGTCGGGGCACAGCTTGGTTTTATGCACCTCAGGGGGAGACATGAGGCGTCCCTACACGCAAGATGTACGTTCTGGAAAGGTGGGACAGCTGGAAGTGGGGTTGGGGGCTTCTGGATCATAGGTGGATAAGACAAATCGTTGCTTTCTGTTCAGCCTTTCACTGAATACATAATCCACGTGTGAGGGGGGCAGGGGAAGGGCCACGTGTGCCTTAGTCTGGCTCCGTGAAACAACAGGGCAGAGGAAGCAGTCAGATACGCGTTTGTCTCAGGGGAGCAGAGGGATGACTTTGGGATCTGTCCTTTGTCTGCACCTGTGAAGGTAAGCTGTCCATTCACATTGCCAGGGTGAAATCCCACACAACTGCTCTAGGGTAAAGATCTTGAGCCCCACAGGGAATTTCCTTGTGCACAAATTGTGAGGCAGATGTGTGGGGTTTTTTTTTTTTTTTGAGACATTGTCTCCTGTTGCCCAGGCTGGAGTCCAGTGGTGCAATCTCAGCTCGCAGCAACCTCCGCCTCCTGAGCTCACGTCAAGCGATCCTCCCAGCTCAGCCTCCTGAGTGGCTGCGACTGCAGGCGTGCGCCCCTGGGCCCAGCTGTAGCCACCTTCTTGAGGAATAAAACGGGAGGCAGGTGTGCCTGACACGGTTCCCAGCTTGCTTTCTCCTTTTAGCCGAGTGATTCTGGGGTCCTGAGATTCATTGTCCTGTCACAATACCTTGTTTCCCAAATTAGCAACCAAGGAGAGCGGTTATATTTGCCCCGGGGCTTTAGGGGGAAGTGCGACCCACCCTGTGTGGACCCCCAGCGGAACCAGAGGCAGCTCCAGAGACTGCTCCAGAGACGGCAGTGCCTTCCTGTCCACCCTGACCCAGGAGCCTCAGTGTCGAGCGAGGGGCACTGGCTGTTTCTTGAGGGTGGGAAGGAACACCTTTCAGCCTCCTGTGCAGGGTTTTTTTTTAAGCCAGGATTTCTGTTACCCAGGCAGGAGTGCAGTGGTGCGATCACAGCTCACTGCAGCCTCGAACTCCTAGGCTCAAGCAATCCTCCCAGCTCAGCCCCCGAGTAGCTGAGACTACAGGCGTACACCACTACACCTGGCTAATTTTTTCTCTTTTTTGTAGAGATGGGGTCTCACTATGTTGCCCAGGCTGGTCTCAAACTCTTGGGCCCAAGTGATCTTTAGCCTCCACTTTAGCTTCCCAAAGTGCTGGGACAGGTGTGAGCTGACACTTCCAGCCCTACTGTGCAGTTTTGTTTTTTCATTTTTTTTTTTTTTGAGACAAAGTCTTAATCTGTCACTTAGGCTGGAGTGCAGTGGTGCAATCACAGCTCATTGCGGCCTTGAATCTCCTGGGCTCAAGTAATTCTCCCACCTCAGCCTCCAGAGTGGCTGGGACTGTAGGCGTGCAACAGCGCACTGGGCTAATTTTTGTATTTTTTGTTTCTTTTTTGATAGAGATGGGGTCTGTCTTTTTTTGATAAGGAGTCTCGCTCTGTTGCCCAGCCTGGAGTGTAGTGGTGCAGTCTCGGCTCACTGCAACCTCTGCCTCCCAGGCTCAAGTGATTCTCATGCCTCAGCCTCCTGAGTAGCTGGGACTACAGGCACATGCCACCATACCCGGCTAATTTTTACATTTTTAGTAGAGACGGGGTCCTGTTGCCCAGACTGGTCTCAAACTTCTGACCTCAAGTGATCCGCCCACCTCGGCCTCTCAAAGTGCTGGGATTACAGGCATGAGCCACTGCGCCGGGCCGAGATGGGGTCTTTCTGTGTTGCCCAAGCTGATCTCGAAACTAAGCTGGTCTCAAACTCCTGGGCTTAGGTGGTGATCCTGCCTCAGCCTCCCAAAGTGCTGGGATGACAGGCGAGAGCCACTGCGCCAGCCTGTGCAGTGTTTTTAAAAGGATTGGTGTAACAGTTACTTGTGGGAACACATTGATGTGGTCTGGGCCCTTCCCCGCACGAGAGGACTGGTGGAATCCTCAGAACTGCAGGCATGTCGAGCGCCGGAAGCAGGGTCCTTGGGTCACCGACAGGCCAGCCTTCCAGGTCCTCCCGCACGTGGGACGCGGCGATGGGAGAGAGAAGAGGGTGGTGTGGCGGGGGCATCCTGAATCCCTCAAGGAGGTGTTGTGCGATAGCTGCGTGAGCTCTAGCAGGATGTTCGAGAGAATGTCCTGGGGGCTCTTTGCCATGGGAGAGGGTGTTGCTGTGGGAAGTGTGCTGAGTTGTGTGTTCCTTGGCCCTCTGCGTGGCGCCTGCTTCCAGGCTGTGCATGAGGCTGGCTTGTCCCATCCTGGGATGCTGGCAGGAGTGCGGGTCTGTGCATTCCCACATCTTGTGAGACACGTTTCTCAGCATCAGCAGCCCCAGCTCCTTCCTCCTCGTGGTCCTTCCTCATTGTGAGTGGGAGGCGGATGGGCCGGGGTGCAGGGTTTCTAAGAACACCTGCCTTAGTCTCTGTGGGGGTCCCAGGGTTCACGTGGCGGCCCTGTCAGCCCTGAACACGGAGAGCCACTGCCTGTGAGGCCCTGGGGGCATCTCTGGAGAGCCTGTCATGGCATGGAGCTCACCATGCAGTCTCCTGGGACCTTGACAGACTGCACCAGGCGCATCCTGCGCCAATTAAACCCGAACCTCGGGGCTGATCCCATTGTGGCCAGGAGGGAGATCGGATAATGCTGGGCCTGGGAGGGACTGGGAGGCCGAGTCCAAGGCTAGGGCCGTGGGGCGGTGCTTGTTCCGGTTCTCCTGCAGCCGGTCTGTCCGTCCTGCCTGCCGCGACTGCCCTCCAGCCACTTTCTCTTTTTTATTTTTTCTTGCTGGAAAGCTGTAGGAGGCCGTGGGGTGGGAAAGCTCCATCCACAGTGTCGGTTAGAACCTTGGAGGCAGTGGCTTCACCTGCCAGTGAGGTGGGGAACAGAGCCTCCAGCAGTGCCGGCATGTAGCTGGGGCGGCTGCAGCAGGAGGACGCCCAGAGCCTTGGCTCTGAACAGATAGAACCATCGAGGCCGAGTCGGGTAGTCCTGTTCAGACCAACTGTGTGTCCCTTTTGTCAGAGAGCTGATGACCCCTGCTGGCACATCTGCGTCCCAGCTGGGAGGCGGCCGCTCCCTGTCCCCGCCAGCAGTGCACCGTGCCCACCGGAGGCTCAGCGTGGGGGTTTGGAGCAGCAGCGCGCTGTGTGACTCCCCAGGTGATAAGGAGGTCCTCGTCTCCACCTTCGTCTTCCTTCCTCAAGTCACTTTTCCTGGCACCTCACTAGCCATGAGGTTTCATGGGAACCTTGGGGAGTCCCTTGTGTGCTTGGCCTGGGGGCACAGAACTGTGTCCGACCGCTGGGGCCAGAAGGGTTTACCGAGAGACCAGACCTGAGCAGCTGCTGTCGACCTGCCACGTGTGCCAGCCCCAGCCCTCCTCCAAAGTGAGTCGGGGGAGGGAGGCTTCTTGGGTGTTGCCAGGACCTGGCAGGGGGCGGAGCGGCTGAGCCGCGCAGGAGAGGATAGGGATGCAGGCGTATCCGCGGGAGCCAGGCTGCCCTGTGGCTGTGGCTGTGGCTGTGGAGCCTGCACCTTTCTCCCCCAGTCACTCCAGGGCTGCTCAGAGCCCGCAGCTGGCCAGCTCAGCAGCACGGGGTTAGGAGTGCAGCATCCATGCCTGCCCAGTGGCCTCAGCCTCTGAGGAGATGATGCAGGGAGCTTTGGATGCTGCAGGTGTCTTCAATATTCATTTTCAAAATATCAGTCTTAAGTCTCAGTGGGACCTTTTTCTAAACAGACGGTAAAAGCAGAACCTCTCCCAGAGCAGCTCCGAAGGAGGAGGCCGGACCTTGAGGGCGGGAAGCCCTGGCTGAGGCTGGACCCGAAGCCTGGCCCCCAGGCGATGCGATGGCAGCCCTGGCTGACCCACAGCTCTCTGAAAACGGGTCCTTGGACACCTACCTGCCCAGGGCCGTGTTTTCACCTGCGGACCAGGGGTGCCGGGGACAGCTGGGAGGCGGGGGTTCCCAACTGCAACTGAGCTGGAAGTGCGTAATTTCAAGTGGCAGCGAGACTGGGCTTCCCAGAGCCAGGATGAGCCAGGATGTGTGGGGTTACCCTGCCCCCATTTTCCCTCCCCATGGAGTGGGCGGGTGAGCAGCTCACGCTTGGCTCTGAAGCTCCTGGGCATTGGCGTGTGTGGCTGGGCCAGGCAGTGGGTGGCTCTTCTGGTGGCAGTCACAGAACTCATGCTGCATCACTGTGCCTGGGGAAGACTCAACAGCTATGGATATTTAGGGTCCAGTTCAGTGTGTCACACACCAGAAACTTTAAATTTTTTTCTCAAATGTTCTACATTAGTTGGCAAAGTATAATCTTCAAAGTCATGGCGGAGTATTGGGTGTAATCCTCCTGGAGGCAGGAACGGGCTTGGCACCGGCAGCTTCCGGTTGGCCCTTTGCTCCTGTGTGTGTGGGTCCCCTCATCTCTCCTCTCTCCCTCCAAGGTGGGACGTGGTACCCTGGGAGCACCTGTGCTGAGTCTCTCCTTGGTGTCCCAAGGCGCTGGGACGGCCCAGGGTCCACAGGTGTCACCGGGGCAGCCTGCTGATGCTTCTCGGCGATGCAGCCCCTTTGAGTTTCAGTGTCAGATCTGGAAGCCATGTTGCCACACAACAGCAAGTTCGCAGCACTGTCTCCATGTGTCCCGCTCTCCTGCCAGGGTCCACGCAGGTGGGAAACAGCTTGGTTTGCTGAGAAGCTGCGTCCTGGGTGTCCCTGTCCCAGAGCCCTCCTCACTCCCAGCCTGCAACTGGGGCCTGGTCAGGGGACCCTGGCATGTTTCCTCCTGCCGCGGGCACGCTCAGGAAGTGCTGTGTGTGCATGACGCCCGCGGGCACGGCCTGTGTGCTGGGTGCTGTTTTCCTTCACTCATGTCATAGAATCGCAGACAGCAGCCCTGCCACCTGTTCATTCTGCCCTGAGCACGTGGAGTTCCCAAGGGGAGAACTGGCCCCGGGCTAGGTGACCCCTCTCAGCTCAGCAGTTCGGCGTGATGCTGAGACGTGCGTGTTCTCCTGGTGCAGCCATCTCAGCAGGGACCCTGGGTCCCCTGGCAGGACGTGCGGGCTGGTGTTGACAATGGGTGTCGTAGGTGAAGCCTCACAGCCTGCATTTATGATGGATCGTTAAATGGTCCCCAAAATCACGTTTCTGTGTTCAAAGTGTGGGGAAATAGGATGGGGGTAGAAGGTGACATCTGAGGCCTGCGCCTCCTCTTGGGTTTGCTGAGTTCCAGAAACGACTGAGCCCTGTGGGCGCCGTGCTGCAGCTTTAGGGTTTTGTGAGCCTTGCCCTCCCCTCTGGGGACACACAGGCCCCAGGTTGCGAGTTGCCCAGGTCTTGGTATTCCTTGGAGATGAATTCTGCACTCGTGTGAGGGTCCTCCTTAGGCGAGCATCACCATCGTGGTCTCCAAGACCAGAGCCTGGCCCGAGGGGACAGCCTGAGAGCAGGTTCCTTCCTGACCTCAGAGCCAGTTCTCTCCGTAGTGGGTGAGTCACATTTGAGCTCCTGGGGCGGGCCCTGGGCCTGGCACTCAGCACTGGAAGTGGCGTGTTTAATTGGAGAAGCTCCTGAATGTCCGTCAATCTCTCAGTCCGTTGCGTTTCAGGCTTATTTCAATGGCTGAGTGCTCCTTAGTGCTTGTGGGGAAGTGAGGAGGACGAGGCCGCCTCTGGCATAAATGCCGTGCTGTGTCACGGGAGGGGTCTGCCTTGCTTTACATCTGTGCAGGGCTCGGGGCCCGAAGTGCTGGGTGCAACACGTTTTAGACACATTTTAGAGTTTGCAGAGGCACGAGGAATCCCACCAGCTACGGCCTCACACGCTTTGCTCCTGGAGCTGCCGCTGCCTCCCTCATATCCACACAGCGATTGTCACTCACACCTTCAGAGAATCACAGTGGAGATCATTCTGTGAATGTTGTTTTCTTATTTTTATTCCTCGTTTCCATCAGTGTTCAAAACATTTTTTCTGTATTTCTTTTTTTTTGAGATGGAGTCTCGCTCTGTCGCCCAGGCTGGAGTGCAGTGGTGTGATCTCGGCTCACTGCAAGCTCCGCCTCCCGGGTTCTCGCCATTCTCCTGCCTCAGCCTCCCGAGTAGCTGGGACTACAGGCGCCCGCCACCTCGCCCGGCTAATCTTTTGTATTTTTAGTAGAGACGGGGTTTCACTGTGTTAGCCAGGATGGTCTCGATCTCCCAACCTCGTGATCCGCCCGCCTCGGCCTTCCAAAGTGCTGGGATTACAGGCATGAGCCACCGCGCCTGGCCTATATATATATATGTATTTTTTTTTTTTTTTGAGGCGGAGTCTTGCTCTGTCGCCGGGACTGGAGTGCAGTGGCCGGATCTCAGCTCACTGCAAGCTCCGCCTCCCGGGTTTATACCATTCTCCTGCCTCAGCCTCCCGAGTAGCTGAGACTACAGGCGCCAGCCACCTCGCCCGGCTAGTTTTTGCATTTTTAGTAGAGACAGGGTTTCACCGTTTAGCCAGGATGGTCTCGATCTCCTGACCTCGTGATCCGCCGTCTCGGCCTCCCAAAGTGCTGGGATTACAGGCTTGAGCCACCGCGCCCGGCCTCTTTTTTTTTTTTTTTTTAATGCATGGCCTTCCAATGACTTTTTCTGTATTTCAAAAGATGAATAAAAGCACAACTTTTCAGAGCATTGAGGAGCCGGCCTGTCTTGGGTGTGTGTGTGTGGTGCCGGGCCAGAGCTGGAGCTGCACTGGAGTGGCCCTGCCTTGGGCGGAGCTGTGGCTCCCGTGGGCACCGCTGCTGCCGCCACAGATGTATTCCAGCACGAGGCGGAGCGGAGGTGTCTTCTGTGTATGGACTCTGAGGATGAAATCGCCAGCTGGACCCAGAGCCCCAGGGTGGCCCAGCTGGCTGATTCTGACAGTGAACTTGTCAGCCCTGGGCTGTGATTTCAGTGGGGCACTCTCGCTCTTGGAAGGGGCGTGTTGATGGTGCCAAAGCTGGTGGGACGGGAGCCGCTTCTTCCAGGAGAGAGAGAGGGGGTGATTTTCAGATGACTCTTTTCCCACTCTTGGAGCATTAAGTTCTGGCCCCAGTGGTGCCACTGAAGAAAGGCCTCTTTCTCCCCCTCAGAGATGACGCGTCTGTCCGGGAGATCGCTGGCTCCGGAGGGGCCGGCTGCCGCCCGCTCACGGCTGTCTCTCTCCCGCTGTGCTTGCAGGTGTGGCCGACGAGGACGCCCTCGCCGAGGAATGCATGCGGAGAGGCCAGAGCGCCCTGCCAGCCCAGCCTGCCAGCCTCCGCCCGCCGAAGCCGCCCCGGCCTGCCTCACTGCTCAGACATGCACCTCACGGTCTCTATGAGGAGGAGGGCGAGCAGGACCGACCTCGGGCACCCGGGCCCTGGGACCCCCTCGCGTCCGCAGCAGGTGTGCAAAGGGAGGCAGCGGAGGAGCAGGCGCGGAGTGAGGCTGCCCTGGGTGCCAGAGGACAGCGAGGACACAAACCGCGCCTGTGCTGCTGTGTTCTGACCTGAGCGGGTGGCGCGGGCGGCGCGGGAGGAGGTGTCTTTGCTCTGTTCCCCTCCCGCCCGCAGCCCCCACGCCACGGTGGCTCCGGGGCCCCCCCCGTTAAAACGGGGCCCCCGTGTCCTTTACACAGTGTGTTGCTCCGCAAAGGACGACAGAGCTGCCATAGCAGTGCGAGGTGCTGCTTTTACCGTAGACGTGCCTTTCCGTAGCTTTCAGCATAGAGCTTGAGGCCTGTGGCTTAGGCCAGGTGGTCTCGTGCTGGGGGGGGGTCTGCATCTGCTCCTGCCCCTCCGTCAGCTTCACCTTCTCGTGCCTTCTTCTGCACTGGGTGCAGAACAAAAGAGCCCCTCAAGTCAGACCTGCTTGTGAAGCGTAGTCTGCCCGCCCATCCGCCGTGGGGTTCTTGGCCGCCCTGCCCTCCACCCACCTCTTAGGGAGCCGGAGAGTCTCTGAAGTGAGTGCCCCGGAGAAGTTCTGGGTCCCCCTGAGGACGTGCTGTGCGTGTAGGCTTGGCCCTGACTACGTCCTAAAGCCCAGGGTCTGTTTAGTGTGAATTGTGCATCAGTTGGAAGTATTTGTGCCCCTTCTGGTTCTTACCACTGCACGCGGTGAGGGGACCCCAGCCGCTCCTGTCGTGCAGGAAGATAGGGGTGGCTGATCTCTGGGTTTGGGGGACCTCAGCGGACGTCGTGAGGTTACTTCTGTGGACTTGGGCCGAACAGCACTGTCTAAGCATGACATGAAAAGAAGGGGGGAGATCTCTCCTTTTCCCTTCATGGAACTTTCTATTGAAAAATTAGCCCCTTCCAGTCCTTGGATGAAACACAGTTGCTGGTTACGCTTCCGAGGAGGACGGAAGGTGCACCCCCAGCCATGAGAGCCTCAGGACGCAATGCCTGTGGGTGGGCCCAGCAGCCCCTCCAGCTGGCCGGCCGCCCACCCTGCTGTGCTCGACTTTGCCATGCGAGTCTGCGCTGTGTCACTGAGTGCCGAACAGAGGCAGTTGCAGGCTGCGTGCCTACCCAGAAAGAACTCCCCATGCACTGAGTGGGCGTGGGGGAGGCTCCCCAGGATCCCCTTCATTGAGTGGGCTTGGGGGAGGCTCCCCAGGATCCCTGCACTGAGCGGGCGTGGGGAAGGCTCCCAGGATCTGTTGTGCACTCCTGGTACTGAAGGGTCTGAGGGCGGCAGGGAGGGCGCACTGTTTGTCGATGGGTCTTTGCAAGGTGCGGGATAGAGCAGGGTCACAGCCGTAGTGTCCCTGAACCACTGGGGTTAGGAGGCCACCGGAAGCCTGGCCTGCGAGGGGCCTTGTGATTTCCCAGGCCCCAAGAATGTGGTGCACAGGTGCGAGCCGCCTGGAGGAGCCACCCAGCACAGGCCTGAGGCCACACCCGCATTTCAGCACTGGGCGGGTCTCCTCCTCCCAGCGACTGTGGCTGTGGGCGGGACGGATGTGGGCGGGCAGGCGCCCTTCTCCCCGCGCCTCACGGCTTTGCCAGTGTGTATCCTCGGCTTCCCTGCCACGCACCGTTTCTGACGGGGAAAGCCGGCTGACTGCTGAATCCCACACACATCCTTACAGCAGAGAGGCCAGTGATGGCTTTTGTTTCTGCCCGGATCCTCTTTGTGGAGCTTCCGTCCCAGAGCTTTTCCTCTCATTTGTATCCTTTTTTTTAATCGCTTCATGAGATCTTGAAGATACCAAAGTAACCATCGAAGATTTAAAGATGTGATTTTCATACAAATATATAATGAACACATGTCAGAGACTTGTACTTAAGTTCTTATTGAGAGATGACAGAGCTGACTCAATGGATGATTCAGGAAGCTGCTGCAGAGTTGGAGACAGAACTAGAGTGAAATTGCAAAGCAGGGTGGTTTCGGTCTCAGCAGAGGCCATTTGCGACTCACTCACCGGCTCCAGGGCGCTGGTGGGTGACAAGAGGCTGAGCAAGGCTCTGCCCCTGCAGGCTCACTCATTGTATCGGGATCAGAGCACCAGCACCACCAAATCGGAACAACTGTACATGCTTGCAGACAAGGGCATGTGCCAGTGTGGGCATGACAAAGTCACGCGGGTGCAGACCCCTTAGCTCCAGTCTGCTGGGTGTTCTGAACAGTGGACTTTGTAGCGATAACACAGGCTCCTGAGTCAGGATACTGGTTGTCTACATTTTTGTGTCACTGAATGTCTCTCTTTCCCTGAAGCCCCTTGTCACAGAAAACCCATGACTCTCGGCCAGGCCTCTGGGTGCCTGGAAGATCCCACTATCATCTTTTTGTGGGATTCCTGGGCAAGGTTCCTGAAAAAGGAATACACGGTGAGGAGACTGGCCACCCAGCAGTATTGATGGCCCCTGCTTTGGCCTCCAGCCGTCTGACTGGTCCCTGAATCGAGTAGGTCTTATTGGAGCTCCCAGGAGTGAGCGAGCTTCCACTCGTGGAGTCACAGCCGGGTGTGCAGCCCCCAGGCCTGGGCAGTTTTAGGGCATGATTTTTTTTGGGCTGGAAATGAGCTCTCACTTGAGATGCACCCCTCAAAATACGGAACGTACTACTACTGCAAGAATTTCCCCTCCTTATGTCTGGTGTGATTGACAACGGGGTGCAGCCAGTGGAAGCAGGAATGTTGGGGAGTACAGGGTATTGGGGGTGCTCCTATCCCGGTCAGCAGGGCGGCGGGTCGGCGGGGAGCGCCTGTCCCTGCTGCGTGGTGTGGGGTTCTCTGGCTGACATTTGCCGCTGTGTGGGGTCCTTAACCCCAGCACTCGCCCTGCCTTAGTTCAGAGGACAGAGGCACCGCCGGGAACCCACCCGATCCTAACTCAGGCTTTGGAAAGGACGAGTGAGATTTTGTGTTTATGAATTCCACACA
Organism: Piliocolobus tephrosceles; assembly: GCF_002776525.5. NCBI lineage: Eukaryota > Metazoa > Chordata > Mammalia > Primates > Cercopithecidae > Piliocolobus > Piliocolobus tephrosceles. The sequence continues at coordinate 145,755,576 of NC_045441.1, forward strand.
TACTATAGGAATATCAAGAACATGTAACTGTTAAAACAGGAAAAGTACAAGCCTGTAACCCCAGCACTTTGGGAGGCCGAGACGGGCGGATCACGAGGTCAGGAGATCGAGGCCATCCTGGCTAACACGGTGAAACCCCGTCTCTACTAAAAAAATACAAAAAACTAGCCGGGCGAGGTGGCGGGTGCCTGTAGTCCCAGCTACTTGGGAGGCTGAGGCAGGAGAATGGCGTAAACCTGGGAGGCGGAGCTTGCAGTGAGCTGAGGTCCGGCCACTGCACTCCAGCCTGGGTGACAGAGCGAGATTTCGTCTCAAAAAAAACAACAAAAAAAGGAAAAGTAAAATGACCGAACATGAAAGAAAGAATAAAACAGGTCCTTTACTTTTTTGACTGAGGAAAGCAGCCTGTCCCGGACTGCTGTGGAACGGAGTGCTGTGGAACGGAGCTCCAACTAAAGATTGGAATCTAACCCTGCCCTCAGCTTTCAACAGCTCCAAGTTTGTCTTTTTAATGAAACTAATTTGTGTATTTATACTTAAGGGTTTTCAACAGTTTCCAGAAGTCCTTTTCTATCAGGACGAATTTTTAAGTAGTCGCTGATGGGAGAGTGTGCCTCTGTGGTCTGTGCCCGAGGCTGGTGGTCCCACGAAGGTCTGGAGCCCACGAGCCGGTGCCCAAGGCCATGTCTGTGATTCGCAGGAGGTTCAGGTGACAGGAGGGCCTGCTCTGTTTTTCTCACTTCAATTTTGGACTTTTTTTTTTTTTTTTTGAGACTGTCTCGCGCTGTCACCCAGGCTGGCGTGCAGTGGCATGATCTCGGCTCACCGTAACCTCTGCCTCGCGGGTTCTAGTGATTTTCCTGCCTCACCTCCCGAGTCGCTGGGACTGCGGGCGCCCACCACCACATCTGGCTCATTTTTGTATTTTTAGTAGAGATGTGGTTTCTCCATGTTGGACTGGCTGGTCTCGAACTCCTGACCTCAGGTGATCCCCCTGCTTCAGCCTCCCAAAGTGTTGGGATTACAGGCGTGAGCCACCATGCCCAGCAATATTGGAGTCTTGAAGAATACCGGAAAGTGGTTTCTTTGTAGCGGACCCGCCCCTCCCCCACCATCCCCGGCAGCCCCAGGGCGGGTGAGGGTGTCTGCAGTGTGGTCCCCTCAGGCTCTCGTCCCTAACTCATAAAGGACCAGTGGCAGCAGTTGCTTTAAAGGAGCGCCTATTACTCCCGTTGTTCTGGGGTCTTGGTAAAGTTTGCTTTCCTGAAGCTGAGGAACCGCAGGCCGGGCTGACCGCCCCCCCCCACCCCGCCCCCATCCCACGGGGTCCCTTGGGTCCTGGGGCACGAGGATCCTCCGGGGGACACAGCCTCCGAGAGCCGGCTCTGCCCAGGCCGCGCACCAGTCAGGGGGCTCCCCGCGTGCTCCTCGGGACGGGGATCCCCTGGCTTCCTCCGGCTTCCTTTCCTTTCCTCTGCATTTTCCGCAGAGCCGCCTCCCTGCTTTGGAAGCAGGTCCTCAGCGGCACACATGCCCCTCTGTTCTTTCTTTCTTTCCGTAACTTAAGGCACATTTCCTAAAAACGCAGCATGGAACGCTTGGCGGTTCACAGAATGCACATCTTGTGCTGCTCCCTCGTAGGGCGGTTAGGACGCGCTAGGCTCTAGTGGAAAGCTGCGAAGGTGGCAGCCTCCGCTGTGCACAGGCCACAGGCGAGTGTGGTGTGGTGTGTGGCTGTGGGTGTCGACTGGATCTGCAGGCTTGTCCCCTCCCGTGGAGAGCTGTCGGGGTCTGGGCAGTGCTCAGTGGTGACAGCCACGGCACATTTGAAAGTCCACGTGTTTGCCCCACTGTGGTCCAGGACATGCGTGAGCCACACTCAGTGGACTTGCACCTGTGACATGCTGGTCAGCATGGCGGCCGTCAGCTGGGCGTGGAATGCATGTGGTTGGAGCCCGGCACTCGGCCCACCATGACTGTGATTCTCTGGGGCAAGTCCTGAGTGTGGGCAGGGCCGGAGGCCCCCGAGAGGGCTGTGAGCAGGCTCCTCCCAGTGAGGCACGATGCCACAATGTGAAGTTGTGTGTGTCTCTGGAGTGTTCTCCTGGCAGGTCGAGGGCCCGTGCGTGTGGGACCCACGCCCGCCCTGCCCGCTGCCGGCCATGTTCCCTGTGCCCCGTCATGTTGACAATTGTGGCCAAATTCAACATCAGGCCCGTTTCCTGCGCCCATGTTGGCACACACTGAGTCCAAGACAATTTCTGCAGAAATGAATCCAGAGGTGTTTATTTCTGGCACGTTGGATCAGATGTTCGGAGGGTGGGCGTCTTTCTCCCTGCGCTTCAGCTGGATCAGCCAGTGTCAGCCATTGGCTTTAGCAAAAGGAAAATGAAAGGTTAGTTTCCTCAAATAAGAAATGGGACTTTCCCACGCCGGATGGCACAGAGCCCGCAAACGTGAGGCCAGTCCACGCCAAGGCTTTGCCTGCAGAAAGGCTGCACCGTGGCCGGCTGGGGAAGCAGAGGAGACGCCCGTGGACACCCTCCCTGCAGCGGGGCGCAGCTTTGCGCAGGCCCAGTGTGCGTTCTGAAGGAGAGCCCGGGGCGGGGTTCCGGGACTGAGGTGCAGCCGTGCGCAGGGTGGGCTTCTAGCTCTGCTGCTGGGCGGAGCTTGGATAGGTGGGAGTCCGCACTTCTCTGCAGGCTGGCGAAGCTGTCTGGGTAGTGTGAGCGGTTCTCAACGTGCACCTTGGAAAGTCAGCTCCCGTTTTGAGGTTCAGGTGTGGCCAAGATAGACGACTTAATTTTGTTGCTTTTTGTTCTTAACATGGGGAAATATTTAGAAAACATGTTTGGCTCTTGCTGGGGAAGCAGTGCTGTTCCGCACCGTGTTTTACAAGCCGTGTTTCCTTAGGATTCAAAGAAGGTGGCAAGAGGAAGAAGCAGAAGCAGAGAGAGGAGTCGAAGAAGAAGAAGTCGACCAAAGGCAATCACTAGACCGGACTTGAGGCGCGCGGTGCACCCCGGACGCTGGCGCTCCCCCGTGCTCGGCGCGCGGTCGTGCACACGCGCTAGGTAGTGGCGTTGGGTCAGGACTGTCTCGAGGCCACACTCGCTCGGCAGGATTATGCCATCACGGATCAGTCAGAGCAGGGTCAGGAGACGGGGCTGACGGCACGGGTGGCGGGGATAGACTTTTGGGACGCGGCCGCGACTCTCTGCTTCTCTCCAGCGCTCAATCTGCTCGCTTTTTCCTCTCGTGCTTCCGGATCCTCTTCATTCTTTTCGGCTGCTCAACCACTCCGTGCTGCTGGAGTATTTCTAGCTTTAGAAGTACAGTAGGGCGCAGACAGCTAACTGAGTAACATTCATGAAATGAGGCTCTTTCCTGTGGCGGCGTAGCGTTTGGAATTAAAGTAATTCAGTGGAGTGTAACTTAGAGAATATCGCAAGTGACACATTGACTCCTGCACCTTTTCCTCAGAGCAATCCCGCCACACGAATAGAAGGCTGTCGTGAATCACATCAGATGTAAAATCATTCCTTCTGTTTACTCTTTTAATTTGCATCCTCTGCAGGTAGTCCAAATTCAACTTCAAATATGGTGTAGGTTTTGCTAGATTCCATTTTTTTTTTCCTCGGATTTTTGCTAATTGTTAGCAAAATTTTTTGCTCAGCGGCACCCTCCCTAGTGTCCATGGGTTAGGACCATGCTGGGGAAAACGGGCCGGTATTTACACACGCGCAAAACACCCAGAGACGGCACAAGGAGGTTGAACTAATGTTTCAGTTCGCGAACACTGACTCCTTAGGAAAGTCACTTCTAACTAGATGCGCCCACTTCCGGTCATTATTTCATTTGCATGATGTATTGCTGCTTCACTTTTTGTTTTTATTGAGCACGGAGTAGAATTCCAGGGCTGCCTTGACTTCTTCCCTGCACGCTCCCTCTCAGTGACTTTCCTTCCCTTTCACATGAGGATCTGCTGTTCATGTTCCTTTTTCCTTTGTCCTCTTGGACTTGAGGGCATTGTGAAAAGCTGTGATGTGATTTTAAAATGCCAGAAATTTTAATTTAGCAGTGTTGAAGCCGGGAAGCTTCTGATGCAATCCATGTAGCAGTGACCCAGGCTTGGGAGCCAGAAACAAGTGTGATCTGTGACGTTATTTAACACAACTGTTGCCAAAGAGTTGGCTTTGTTTATTTGGTTTTGATGGGGAGTGGAGTTGGTTTTGGTGGGGAGTGGAGTGGTATTTGATGCTTTCTGTGGACAGTGTAACCCTAAACACATCATGTATTTGGTGGGGAGTGGAGTGGTATTTGATGCTTTCTGTGGACAATGCAACCCTAAACACATCATGTATTTTAAGTGCCACCTACGTAAATAAAACATAAGCATATTGAATACAGCTTGCCTGCCGTCCTTTGTAGGCGCCAGTAAGTTGCACTGTTAAGACTGATTAAAAATGAAAGCAATTCTTCAGTATTACAATTATGAAGGACAAAGTGGTGTTTTGCGGGCAGAAGTGTTGCTTCTGAAATTCTTCACTGTAAGGTGAAAACGTGACTTTAAAGCTAACATCCCCAGCAGGGCGCGGTGGCTCACGCCTGTAATCCCAGCACTTTGGGAGGCTGAGGTGGGCAGATCACCTGAGGTCAGGAGTTCAAGACCAGCCTGGCCAACATGGTGAAACCCCATCTCTACTAAAAATACAGAAAATTAGCTGGGCATAGTGGTACGTGCCTATAATCCCAGCTACTTGGGAGGCTGAGGCAGGAGAATTGCTTGAACCCGGGAGGTGGAGGTTGCAGGGAGCCGAGTTCACACCACCGCACTCTAGCCTGGGGAACAGAGCGAGACGCTGTCTCAAAAAAAAAAAACACTTAACACCCCAGCGCACAGATGAGGTGGAAACGGCCTCTTACGAGGCGGAACGCACACTCGAGGTGGAAACTCCTGCAGCCTTGGCAGGAAACAGTGAGGGCGCCGAGAGGAAAACCTCGTCCGCTCGTCCTGGCTCTGCTGGCAACCAAGACGGGCCAGACATGCGCTCAGTGCTGAGGTCCTGGCGTCCAGCCTTCCTGGTGACTGAGGACGGCCGTGCAGTAAATCGCCTTGCAGGGGGGTTGGCGTCCGGCCTTCCTGGTGACTGTGGAAGGCGGTGCAGTAAATCGCCTTGCAGGGGGTTGGGTGGGGGGGTGTTTTTAAAACAAGATTAGTCCTTCTCAACTGCTCAGATCCCAGAATCTGCTGCTGAGATTGTGGCGAGGGAGGCAGGTGGTTCGACAGGTTTACAGGTGACTGTTGTGCCCTCGACCCTGCTCGCTTGACCCTCAGGGCGTCCCGGGAGCTGGCCAGACTTCCTCAGCAGGGACACAACAGAGCCTGGAGCACCTTCCAGACAAGCCAGGCCACACACAAGGCAGGCTCTTGGCAAAGCTGCCAGAGCCCCGTCTTCACACGGTCTGGCTACCAGGTCAACTCGTGTCACAGGTGGGTCCTCCCGTCACTGAGAGGGAGAGACCCTGGCCCCAGGAGGAGGAGGGAGCTAGTGTCCATGGAGCCTGGCAGGTGCCTGGTCAGCAGGTAGGTATCTGCTTCTAAGGTGAGGAGGGGTGCTGGGGTCTACCCGACCCCTGTGCCCAGCAGCCCCCTTTCCCTAGGGCGTGTTCAGGAGTGGAGTGCCATTGTGCAGACAGAGCCCGCGGCTGCTTATGCCAGCATCTGCTGAGGGGGTGGGGAGGGAGCCCGGGTCCTGGGTGTGCTCAGCAGCTGCTGAGATGATGGTAAGGGGGAGTGCGGCACCTGTCATCGTCACCTTTGTGACGTCCCAAGCACTGGGGGGCCCTGCGGGGGGTGGGGAAGGCAGTGAGGTGGTGGTGGGTGGGAGGCAGGGGGCTGTGGACGGTGCGGCAGGGACTGCAGTTGTGGGACTGGGGTGGGGAGTCCTGGGGGTGTCAGGACCACAATGTGGCCTCCTGGCCACCCCACTGCCAACCCCAGGGCCACCCTGTACACCATTCACCTTTGTCAGGGGCACGAAGGGCTGCAGAACCCACTTTCCCTAAGTAAATACATTTAAACATTCTGAAACATTCACACCCTAACCCTAACCTGGGGGTCCCGTGGGGGTCCCGTGTGCCTTCCCTCATGTGGGTTGCACAGCTGGAGACAGGATCAGAACCAGGACATGGCGCCGTCACCAGGGAGAGCTCTCTGCTCTTGTTCAGAGGCCTGGAAAAGTGGGACCATGACGTGAATAACCGGTAAACACATTTGCTTTTGTTTTTGTTTGTTTGTTTTTTTGAGATGGAGTCTCGCTCTGTCACCTAGGCGGGAGAGCCGTGGCACCATTATCACACCTCAGAAAACTGGTAATTCCCCCATGCCGGCTACTTCTCAGTCCATTTTCAGAAACTATTTAGTTGTATTCTTTTCTTTTTTGAGGCAGAGTCTCGCTTTGGCACCCAGGCTGGAGTGCGGTGGTTCAGTCATAGCACACAGTACCGTGACCTCCTGGGCTCAAGCAATCCTCCCACCTCAGCCTCCCAAGTCACTGGGGCTACAGATGTGCCACCATGCCTGGCTAATTTTTACATTTTCTATAGAGACAGGATTTCACCATATTGTCCAGTGACATGATCACGTCTCACTGCAGCCTCAGCCTCCCGGGGCCAAGCAGTCCTCCCACCTCAGCCTCCCAAGCAGCTAGACTACCGGCATGTGCCACCACACTCAGTTAAGCATCTGTTATTACTTGTTTTCTGTTTGTTTCCTCTTTTTTGGTTCTCTGTTCCTCCTATCCTGCCTTCATTTGAATTATGTTAATATTTTTTATAATTTCATTGCAATTGATACTTATTTGATATATAGAAAATAATAATATAATTTAAAAATTAAAAAAAGTTAAAAAAAAATTCAGAGCTCTTCAATCCTTTTTCTTTCTTTCTTTTTTTTTTTTGAGACAGAGTCTCGCTCTGTTGCCCAGGCTAAAGTAGAGTGGTGCGATCTTGGCTCACTGCAACCTCCGCCTCATGGTTCAAGCGATTCTCCTGTCTTAGCCTCCTGAGAAGCTGGGATTACAGGCATGCACCACCATGCGCAGCTAATTTTTGTATTTTCAGTAGAGACGGAGTTTTGCCATGTTGGCCAGGCTAGTCTCGAACTCCTGACCTCAGGTGATCCACGCGCCTTGGCCTCCCAGTGCTGGGATTACAGGGGTCAGCCTCCGCGCCTGACCCCATGGTTTTTCTTAGGCCATGACACTGGGATGTGTAAATCTTGAGATAATCCCTCTTGGTGTGGCTAAGTCAACAAGTCAGTAGACCCTTAGCTTCATTTATTTCCTTTTACTTTCAACGTCTAGGACTTAAAAAATGTTTGCTGTAAATGTGTTCGTGGTTCCAAAGCAAAATTCACAAACAAGGCACCCTCAGGGGAGCCCGGCTTCCGTGCCTGCCCCTCTCCCCAGCGGGCTTTCATTTCCATTTGTTTTTTAGCTTCCATTTCAATACATTAAACATAAACAAAAATTACTTTTATTTATAATTTAATTAGATAATATTTAAATAAACACGAAGTAATCCTTCACTCCTGCCTTTGCTTTTCCTTCCTGGGCGTCTGGAAGGCTGTGCGCCTCACCGGCAGTGCTGCTGCGTTCTGGACCTGCCCCTGCCCTCCCCGAGCTGCTCACCTGGATCCTCTGCCTCCTGTGATCTGAGAGGCATCGGGCCTAGAGGCCAGAGGACCTGCAGTCACACATCTTGGCCCAGCACAACCCGTGCGTGGGGCAGGAGATGCGGGCCCCTCCTCTGGTGTGGCGGGAGCCCCGTGTACACCTGGTGGTCCTGCTGGAGATGCTGAGTGCGGTCACCCTAGAGGTGCTGGGACCATGCTCCTCCAGGCTGTGGAGGGTCTCTCACCTCTGTGCTGGCCCTTCCACTCTCCGAGACTGGTAGCTTCATCTTCCACTGCCGTGCTGTCCAGTGGCATCTGGGGCCTGGAGTACCATTCGTGAGTGGCTGCAGAACACCGGCCTCCTCATCCTGTTACTCATCCTGCCTTTATCAGCTTGCTGTCTTCCGAAAAGAAGCCTTCCCGAGTCGAGCACGGTGGCTCATGCCTGTCATCCCAGCAGTTTGGGTGGCTGAGGCTGGAGGATCCCTTGAGCCCAGGAGTTCCAGACCAGCCTGGGCAACTGAGTGAGACCCTGCCTCTACAAAAAAAAAAACCATAAAAAAGTTAGCTGGGTGTGGTGGCACATGCCTGTAGCCCCAGCTACTCGGGGCTACAGGTGGTCGGAGGCTGAGGTGGGAGGACCGAGTACACCCAGCCTGATCACGACACTGTGCTCCAGCCTGGGCAACAGAGTGAGACCCTATCTAAAAAAAGAAAGTATTCCCTTATTGAGTGGACATTGGGTTATACTGAAATGCACCTTCTACCCCATATCAAAAGTATTAATTAACTGGAGTGCACTGAGGGTCAAGCCCCAAAAGAAAGCCACGTCACCAGGGAGCAGTCGAAGGAGCAGGTCACCGTCCGCTCGGAGAAGAGGCACTCACTTTATTAACTTTAAATGTTTTATTTCTAAATGTTGGGAGTAAAATCAACACACAGGGAACACATGATCGTTGGTAGAAAAAACAGAAATGCAGATATGAAAACATAAATGATCCTTACCACCCGGAGACCTTGTCTTGGTAAACACACCAGTCTGTGCCTTTGCCCAACTAGATGCTGGGAAAGACTTCACATCAGGAAACAGAGACCTCATGAATATTTTCGTGGCACAGAATTCCTTTGTATTGAGATGAATTGATCACAGCCAACTGCCGTCTCTGCAGGCTGACTTCCTGTGGCTGACTTCCTGTGGCTGACTTCCTGTGGGCTGACTTCCTGTGGCTAACTTCCTGTGGCTGAAATCCTATTTATTTTTTTGCTGCTTCTGGGGAGATTCTCGTTCCTATAGGGTCCCTTCCTGGACTTGTCTGTTGTCTTTGGGGCAGATTCCCAGAAGTGGGATGGCCATGTTAAAGGTCAGATGAGCGCTCATCCCTGCAAGCTCCTCCCCACCCACACTCATCCTCCCCATGACCCCTCATCCCCAGCAGTGCTCCTCCCCACAAGGTCCTCCCCACCCACACTCATCCTCCCCACGATCCCTCATCCCCA